>NC_133663.1:120103744-120188253 GCF_037893015.1 Macrotis lagotis | reverse complement strand
ATTGTCTCCAAATGTTTCTGTACAGTTATTGAGTGTTAATATATACAAGAAAAAAGAAAACTGAGAAGAAATAAAAAGTGACCTAACTTGCAAGTATGGTGCCATCTCTTCAAAAGAAATTTTGAAATTTTTTCTTACCCTACCCTTTCACAACATAATCAGGTAAAACTGTCTTTTTTTTTGGTTTCTTTTTAGAAATTTCTTGTTTGCACTAAGCAGTATCAAATACTTGATAGATGTCAACCTCCCCTGTGGTTTTTCAATCAAACTTTCCCTGTATATACTATATATTTCAGAGTTTTTTTGCTTGTGGTTTTTGGTTTCACTACAGATACCAATAATTTCATATTCAGTGACCTTGGAATGAAATAACTTTTTTTTAAATTTGTTAAAGAACAACTGAGTAGAAGTTTATCCCCATCTCCCATCTCCTTAACCACAAGATGCTTTTATGGTCCTTTTGTGTATGAAAGCTTCAACAATTTGTTCATGTTGTAATATTATATACAGTATGTAAGTACTGATGGTAATGAAGGATGGATAACTCATCAGGATTCTAACTGCAAGCAGTTGGTTCGTAGAAATGTTAAACATTCACTGTATAATGGATAGAATAATCATAAAAGGTCCATTATAGTGTGTTTCTTACTTCCTTTTAGATTGCCATAGGGAATAGACAGAAAGTTGAATAAAATGTAGTTGTATTTAAAGCTCTAACTGCTTTCCCTTCATAAAATCCCTAATAAAGCAGTATAAATATACCCCCTCCCAATTTTAGCAGGAAGAATTTCTGTTCAAACTTTGATTTTTAAAGTGTTTATAATTTTACAAGAATGGAGAAAGCTAAAAAGAAACCAAAAAAATGTTTTCCCTTAATTTTTTAAAATCCAAAAATATGTTTTCCCTTAAATTTTTAAACCTAAAACCTATTTAAACCCTAGGTTTTAAAACCTAAATTAAATCTTATTTAGTATAATATATAATTGCTGGGAATGATATTCATTTTTTTTTGTTTTAGACATTATTTATGGGGGTGGCTAGGTGGCACAGTGGATAGAACACCAGACGTGGAGTCAGGAGTACCTGAGTTCAAATCCTACCTCAGACACTTAATAATAGTTACCTAGCTGTGTGGCCTTGGGCAAGCCATTTAACCCCATTATCTTGCAAAAAACTAAAAAAAATATTGTATATAAAGGCAACATGGGCATGTATATGGAAATTTTGGAATGATGTAAAAAGTTGTGATTGCAGACTGATACTAAAGAGTAGTTGTTTTTTAAAACACTATTTGGCTCCTCAATCATTCTATTTGCCTTTTCAAAATTGCTAGCTACTGTTAATATTTTTTCCATTTATTTTCCTATGAGATGCACGATCAGGATATAATATTAGGTTTGTGTATAATTGAATTGTTACTTTCTCTGACTAGAAAATACTGCATAGTAACTTGATAATTTAACATTTCTTTATGATAAAAAAAGGCATGCTGTAGAATTGCTTATAATATTTAAATCATTAAGAAAATCAGAATTAGATTTTTAAGTCTGTGTTTACTTGACTTGACTGTTTCTCTTCATGTTCATTGTTTCTTACTCATTTGAGATAAAGTGTAGCAAAGCTAAATTAATTAAAAAATCAAGTCCAAGTACATTAAGGAAATATTCTATTATTCAAACAGCTATAACAGAAATATTAGCAAAATCTCTGACTTTTTGATTCCAAGGTCCATGTGTCTATATTATAGCTATCATCTATATAATGCTTTAAAACTTGCAAAGATGTTTACAAGTTATATCTCTCTATCCTCACAGCTACCTTATAAGATAGATATTACAGTTGCCACTCATCAATTAAAAACATTCACTAAGAGCAGCTTAGTGTTGCTGTGGATAGAGCACTGGCTCTAGTCATGAGGTCCTGAGTTTCAATCCAGTGTCAGATAGTTGATACTAGCTCCTTGGTTAAGCCATTTAACCACAAAACCACAAAACAAACAAAAACATTCACTAAAAACCTGTAAGTAATTGGCACTATGCTAGGAACTGGGAATAATAAAGACAAAAATGAAAATGTTTTGATCCTTGAGTACTTTACATATCAGGGCCACTGAATATACACACTCAAACCAACACACAGCACAAGACAGAGAGAACACAGAAAAGACTATATAGAAAGTGGGGCAACAAATAAGGAAACTGAGGTTCAGAGAGTTTATGTGATTTTCCCAAGACCACACAGCAATTAAATATCAGAGCTGGGAATCTGACAATGTATCTTCAGGATTCCAATTTACACACTTAATTCACATAATAATAAAAGTCTTTAATATGAAGTTAGCATATAAAGAATGGTATGACCAGTCATTTTCAACAACAGTAATAAACTATAAATTCAATAACAACAATAAACTGTAATTTTAAATCTCTTTATAGTTTTTTTATGTGAAAATAGGGAGAAAATAACACCTGCAGAAATTCTTAAATTTTACCTTCTTTTCTTAATAATGATTTTATATATCTGAATATGCAGACAAAATTCTAAAAAGGATGAATTCTCTATGTAAACTATTCTAAAATATTAAATCTATTGTATATGCCTTTACCTTATTAGCTGCTTGGTATATTGGCAGTATACTTCAAGCAAAGAGACTCTATTTGCATTCAATTAAAGGGAACATACCCTTCTCCCTAATAGTTGCCTTACTTTTATTGATTTAAACTTTTTTTACATGTTCAGATTTTTTCCAAAGTTGCTGTTTTTATTTATTTAATAAATTCATGACCAAAATCATTTCTCTGTATGATGGTATGATGCATTTTGAAAAATGAGAGAAAAAGATATTTGAATTGGAAATATTTTATGCAAATGATAGTTTTAATAACAAAAACTTTCTAAAACTACTAGAGTTGTATTAAAGTCCTTATTAGTTAATTACTACTTTTTTCACTATTTAGGTTACTTTGACCCACTTAGGGAATTAGCATGAATAAGTGATTTTTAAAATATGTTAGATTTTTTTATTTATGAAAAGAATAAATGTAATTACTAAATTTTTTCCCCATGACTGATAGTCTCTGAAGCAGATGTCAAATACTTGAGACATGAAGAACTGTATAGTTAAATTTGCTTCCACATTAAACTTCAAATTTTAAAAAGATTTTTAAAAAAAGGAAAGAAAAGAATTTCAACCTAGTAGCTCTTACATGAGGTACTGAGAAGAGAACATCAATATCACAGGAATTCTAAGTTCAGGGTGAAGATTCCTCTTACTAATGTATACCTTAGAGAAATAGATGGAGCTAGAAATTAATTAAGAATGTAACTGAGGCTACAGATGCAAATATTCTCTTGTGGGGTATAATTTATTGCCCATCAGATGCTATAACCTACTTTGGAAGAAATTTTGGAGGGACAATTAATTATAGCAGACACCCTTCTTCACTCTGCATACAAAATGCCAACAAGGCCAGAACATTATTGAAAGACTTAAAACTTATTATGATGTGTGATTCTGATAAAGAGAGACATGAGAGAAAATAAACAAAACATCTTGGTATTACAGTAAAGATGTTTAGAGATTTGAAAAATTAGGTTACATGGATTTCCTTATGTTGTAAAACTGATCTTCTATTTGTCAAATGCTTTTAATCACATATTGCTATTATTATATTTTATTCTTATAATAGCACTTTGATTTAGGGATTAGACAGTATTTAGACAGCTTGCAGATAAGAGAAAATACATGGAGAATTTAAAAAATGTTCTTTGGATTCTGTTTATTTTGCTCTACACTCATTTGCGTACTTCTTCCTATGTTCTCTGAATTCTTATTTCATATCACACACGGTAATGTTCTATTATATTCATATATCATAATTTTCAGTCATTTCCCAAATGATGGGCACTAAGTTGCTATTTCTCTGTTATTAGAAAAAAGTATTGCTTTAAATATTTTGCTATATATTGAACCTTAAAAATTTTATTTTATTAAATATTTTTCAATTCATATAAAAATTTCTCAACATTCATTTTTAAAATTTTGAGCTCTAAATTCTTTTCCTCCTTCCTATTTCTTCCCTCCTCCTTGAGAAAGCCAAGTAATTTGATATCAATTATACATGAGAATTATGCAAAATATATCTCCTTATTAGACTTATTTCAAAAGAAGGAAATCTTGGAATTATCTTTGATTGCTATCTTGACCAGAGTAGCTAAATCTTTTACAGTTGATCTCCCTTATTATATTGCTATTACGGTGAACACTGCTCTCCTAGTTCTGCTTACTTCACCACACAGTTTATAGAAGTTTGTTGAGATTCTTCTAAAACCATCTTTCTTGTCATTTCTTGTAGCACAATAATGTTTCATCATAATCATATACCACAACCTGTTCAGGCACTTGCCAATTATATTTGGGTAAATAATCTTCTCATTATTACTTTAATTTCATTTCCACCTTGATTAAGAACTCTTAAATTTGACTATGATATTCCTGGGAGTTTTCATTTGGAGGGGATCTCTTTGAGGTAGTGATTGGGGCATCCTCTCAATTTCTATTTTGTCCTCTGCTTTTAGGATATTGGGGAGTTTTATTTGATAATTTCTTCATATGATATCTAGATTTTTTTCTTTGATCATGGCTTTCAGTAAGTCTAATAATTCTTAAATTACCTCTCAATGTATATTTTAGTCTATTTGTTTTTCTTATGAGGTAGTTCATATTTTCTTTTATTTTTTCACTCTTTTGACTTTGTGATTGTTCCTTGTTGTCTCATAGATTCATTAATTTCCCTTAGGCAATTTCAATTTTTTAAAAAATATATTTTTCATTATGTTGTATCAATTTGCCCATTTGATCAATTTGTTTTTAAAGACTCATATTTTTTTTTTTTGGTTTCCAACTGCATTTAGTGGTAGTTTCTATCAATCTTTTTCTTGTGAGGTTTTAAGTTTTACAATTTTTCTCTCTCTCTCTCTCCCTTCCCTCTCCCCCTCCCCTCAACAGAAGGCAATCTGAAGTAGGTTTTACACTAGCATCCATGATAAGCATAGATTGAAATTGAACTACTTATGAGAGAAGAATCACATCCAAAAGGAAGAAAGAACACATTAGAGATCACAAAATTACATATTACATAAGACAACTTTTAAAAATTGAAGATAATAAGCTTTGGTCTTTATTTAAGTTCCACCATTCCTTCTCTGGACACAGATGGCATTCTTCATCACAAGTCCCCTAAAATTGTCCCTGATTATTGCCCTGATGGAATGAGCAAGTCCTTCATGGTTGATCATCGCCCCATGTTGTTTTTAATGTGTATAATGTTCTGTTTCTGCTTATCTTACTCAGCATTAATTCATGCAAGTCTTTCCAGGCTTTTCTGAAATCCCATCCCTCATGATTTCTTGTAGAACAATAGTGATTCATCACATACATGTACCACAATTTGTTCATCCATTCCTCAATTGATGGGCATCCCCTAAATTTCTAGTTATTTGCCACAACAAATAAAGCTGCTCTGAATATTTTTGTATATGTAGGATTTTTATCTTTTTTCATGATCTCTTCAGGACAGACCTAGTAGTGAGGGGTATTGCTGGATCAAATGGTATGTACATTTTTATTGCTCTTTGGTCATAATTCCAAATTATTCTCCAAAAAAGATTAGATGAAATCACAACTCTACCAATACTGCATTAGTGTCCCAGTTTCCCACATCTCCTCCAATATTGATCATTATCCTTTTTTTGGTCATATTGGTCAATCTGAGAAGTGTGAGGAGGTATTTTAGAGATATTTTAATTTGTATTTCTCTAATCAATAATGATATAGAGTGAGTTTTCATATGTCTGTACATAGCCTTGATTTCTTCATCCAAGAATTGCCTTTGCATTTCCTTTGTATATTTGTCAATTAGGGAATGACTTATTATTTTTATAAATTTGATTCAGTTCTCTCTATATTGTTAGAAATGAGTCCTTTGTCAAAAACACTACTGGTAAAAATTGTTTCCCAATTTACTACATTGCTTTTGATCTTGGCTATAGGGATTTTTGTTTATGTAAAATCTTTAATTTAATATAATCAAAATCATCCAGTTTTTTTTATAATACTCTCCATCTCTTCTTTGGTCAAAAACTGCTCCCCTTTTCATAGACCTGACAAGTAAACTTTTCCTTGTTCTCCTAATTTGCTTTTAATATTATCTTTCATGTCTAAATCCTGTATACATTTTGACCTAATCTTGGTATAGGGTGTGAGATGTTGCCTAATCCTATAGTACTGTTTCCCAACTGTTTTCCAATAGTTTTTACTGAAGAGTGAGATCTTAACCTAGGAACAGGTTTATCAAACATAATAGATTACTAGAGTCATTTCCTGTTGTCTCTTTTGTAACTAAGCTATTCTACTGATCTAGCACTCTATTTCTTAGCCAGTCATCAGACAGTTTTGTTAACTGATGCCTTATAATATAATTTTAGATCTGGTATGGGTAGGCTGCCTCCTTCTACCTTTTTTTCATTAATTTCCATGATATTCTTGACTTTTTGTTTCTCTAAATGAATTTAGTTAACTTTTTTCTAGCTCACTAAGTAACTTTTAGGAAGTTTGATTGGCATGGCACTAAATAAGTAGTTTAATTTAATAGTATTGTCATGTTTATTATATTAGCCTAGCCTACCCATGGGCAATTGATATTTGCCCAGTTATTTAGATCTGGCTTTATTTGTATGAAAAGTGTTTTATAGTTGTTTTTATAGAGTTTCTATGTCTGCTATGGCAGGTAGACTCCCAAGTATTTTATGTCATCTGAAGTTATTTTTAAATGGGATTTCTCTTTCTATCTCTTGCTGCTGTATCTTGTTAGTTATGTCTAGAAATACTGAGGCTTTATGTGGGTTTATTTTATATCCTGCAACTTTGCTGGGTTCCCCGGGTGTACCATCTTATCATCTGAAAAGAACAAGAGTTTTATTTCTTTAATCCCAATTCTAATTCTTTCAATTACTTTTTTCTTCTCTTCTTGCTAAAGCTAACATTTATAAAACAACATTGAATAATACTGGTGATAATGGGCATCCTTGTTTCAATCCTTATCTTATTGGGAATGTTTCTGGCTTGTCCCCATTGCAGATAATGTTTGTTGATGGTTTTAGATACAATTTGGCCTATTCTGCTTTTTTTAGTGTATTTTCTTCAATATTTTTGTGTCTCTTTTACCAAATATTTAATTGCATTTTCATAATTTTCTTCCCTTGATTTCAATTGTTTACCCAATTTTTTCAATATTTTCCTTTTTTTTTTTTTTAACCAATATTTTTAGCTCTTTCAGGAATTCCTTTTGGCCTTGTACCCAATTACATTGTTTTTAATTGTAGACATTTTGAAATCTTTGTCTTTTTTCCTTGTATCTTTGTAACTGCTGGCTACTTGGGTTTGGTTCTGCCTTTGAGGAATCATTATTCAGACTTAGGAAAGCATGGGTGGAAATAAAACAAAAATTTATTTAAAAAGTTACAAGACATTATAAGCCATAAGAAGGGGGAGAGAGAGAGAGAGAGGGAGAGAGAGAGAGAGAGAGAGAGAGAGAGAGAGAGAGAGAGAGAGAGAGAGAGAGAGAGAGAGAACAGAGAACAGCCAAGCACTGTGGCTAGGCCATTGTCAGAGAAGATTGGGCCAGCCCTGAACTGGAGTCCAGCTCAGGTTTTTATGTCTTGCCTCTAATCCAGAGTGCAAAAGATGAACTCCCTTTCTCTTACTAGACCTAGAATTAGGGAGAGGGTAAAACTGAAGGAGATCAGGATACAAATTTTACATTAAACAATCATATTTTAAGAATGGGGAGGGTCTCTACCCAAGATTACAATTGTTTCTGTTACAATCCTAATTCTCTACTTCAAGTCAATTTACATCTCAAGAGTCAATTTACATCTCCACCCAAATACTTTTTTTTTTTTTTTTTTTTTTTTAGGTTTTTGGCAAGGCAAACTGGGGTTAAGTGGCTTGCACAGGGCCACACAGCTAGGTAATTATTAAGTGTCTGAGACCAGATTTGAACCTAGGTACTCCTGACTCCAAGGCCAGTGCTTTATCCACTACGCCACCTAGCCGCCCCTCCACCCAAATTCTTTCTGTTATTTTCAAGTTCTTTTCATTTTCCCCTGCCTCATCTTGATTTTTCTTATCACCATGCTAGTCTTTATGTTTATTTCATTTGTTTTTATTGTTTAATCATTTTTCCATTCTATTTCTTGACTTTGAACTTTATGTTAAAGATGATATCTTCTCTGTGTTTGTGTGTGGTGTTGTGTGTGTGTGTGTGTGTGTGTGTGTGTGTGTGTGTGTACACGTGTGTAGGTTCACTATTTCAAGTTTCAGGTTTTTATTTTCTGGTGTTATTTCTGGGGATTTGGATGCTTTTAATTCTTCCAAGATTTCTGTGAAATTAATGCAAGGAAACTATTCTGATGTCCATAAATTTTGTCTAATCAAAGCATTAAAGTGGTTATAAACAATACACAAAAGAGGTAGTGTGACACCCCTCACCCCAATTTCCCTCAACTCTAAGGGCAATTTAATGAAGTTCTCAAGTGTATTCTACACTTTTAAGCATTATATCTCAGAAATATACCTTGTATGAAATAGCAGCACTGTCAGAAATGCTTTTTCAAATCAAGTTCATTGATTACTTCAGTTTGAGTGTGAGGCAGCCACTAAGTGCCCCTAAATGAGACCTTTGTGTAATCTTAAGCTTATTTTTCTATCATGGTCTTTTTTCAATTCTGTGCTCAATTTTTAGGTTTATTTAATAGAGGAGTTCTTTTGCTCCAGACATATACTTTCCCTGCCTCAGCATTTACCTAAATGCACTTATAGTCTTGAGTAATACTCAATGAAATGCCAAATCCAGCAGAGAAACCTGGGCATGGAGTGCTGAGATTAGTTGGAGACAAACATTGTAACTCTTTCGTTCACCTTGTAAAGGGAATCTTCCTTTATTATCTAATTTAGGCCACACCTGAGGTCCTGACCTTCAACTTGGATTATATTGCTTTTCTGGCACAGCCCAGAAGCACAGGTTCTGAAATACCACCCAAAAAAGAACACTCCCCAAAAGGCAAAATCTCCACTGAGAGACTTGGGTCATTCCCAGGTCACATCCACCTCCTATGGACACTGGGAGAGAAGGGGGGAGGCAGCATCTTGGACCTTCCAGTCTCCTGTGGAATGCTGGCCAGCTAGCCTGGTCAAAATTTAATCAGCAATCCACGTGGTCTTCTCTTAAAACTCCTTCTAGCTTTTCTATCCTTTCTTAATATGTTGTAACTTTAATTTTTTTTAGGTTTTTTGCAAGGCAATGGGGTTAAGTAGCTTGCCCAAGACCATATAGCTAGGTAATTATTAAGTGTTTGAGGCCTGATTTGAACTCAGGTACCCCTAACTCCAGGGATGGTGCTCTATCCACTGCACCACCTAGCCACCCCCTTTAACTTTCTTTAATAAATTTCTATTTTCTTTTCAAAACTGCATTCATGAGTCTGATTAGTGATTCCTCGTGGGGCAGAACTGAACTCAAGAAACAAATCAACGGCAACATTCTGATCATCATGGATTTTACAAATGTATGCCAAATAGGATGAAACTTAATAGAGATGAACATGAAATCTTACACTTGGATTCCATAAAACAATTTCCTAGGTACAGAATAATAAAGAGGTAGCTGACTCACATTTCATACAAAAAAATTTTTTATTCCATTCTTTTTTGTGGTGTCAAAAAATTGAAAATTGAGAGGATGCTCATTAATTGGGAAATGGCTGAAAAAGTTATGGCATCTGAATATAATGGAATATTATTTGTTCTATAAGAAAAATGGGCATTTGTAAGAAAAATGAGATTAAAAAATAAATAGATAATAGATAGCTAGGTAGATAATAAATATGTAGATAGATGATGGATGGGTAAAAGATACATAGATGATAGATATGTGAAATATAGATAAATAGATGAATACAGATGATAGAAATAGATTCATAGATGATAGATACATTTATAAATAGACAATAAGTCATAGATTATAAAAAACAAAACAAAAACAGTGCTTGTTTTCAAGGGGCTCACAGTCTTTTGTGATAGACAACATAATAGATAATTATATATATATATGTAAAAGATATATAAAGCATAAATTGGAGGTAATTTCAGAGAAAAACACTAATGTTAAAGACTGATAAAAGTTCCATGTAGAAGATGGAGTTTTAACTGAGTATTTAAGGAAGCCTAGGAAGTTAAGAGGTAGTGAAGAGAAGGTGAGAATTCCCAGAATGAAGATAGCCAGGCAAAAGGTCCAGAGTTATGAAAATCTAGTGTCTTATGGGAAGAACAACAGAGGTCAGTTATTGTAGATAAATAAAGTATAAGAAACTGGAAGGATAGGGAGGGGCAGATTTTAAAAGGATTTCAAGAGTATAAAGAGGATTTATATTTGATTCTAGAGGTAATAGGAATTCAAGACAACTCAGACTCAAATGCTTCTTTCTGATGTAGGCAAAACTAGAAGAAAAATAAATGAAGAAATTAAAATTTTGAATAGATGTCTCTGATCTTATCCCTTAACCAACTCCATGACATTAGGCAACTCACCAACATCTTAGCTTCTTTGCTTATAAAATGGGTATACTGTGATAGTATCAGTAGTAGTAGCAATATTTATATCGCTCTATATTTATATAAAGATTTATATAAGCTAATGCATCTTTTACTTTGTGAAAATATTTTTTATCTTTTCAAGTCAAGATGAAGTTAACTTTATATTAATAACTGAAGGAAAAATGTATTAATTTAAAAAGGAAGTCTTCACTGAATTGGTTTTCATGAATCCAGAACTCTGAAGAGTATATTTTTCATGGAAATTTAGAGAATGTTAAATCTCTAGTTATCAGAGTTCATTAGTGCTGTATGCTAGAGGTCACTAATGCAGAATTTCTTTTAATTTTCATCTGATTCCCAAATAGACTGGTAGCCAGCTGAATTTCTCATGTGGTGTTGGTGCTTTCAAAAATATTAAAATTTTTCTTTAAAGTCCTGAGTTTCAAATTCTGCCCTCTCTCAGATGATAAACAGACATAGATTATATATGTGCAGTTATAGGAAATATTTACATATTAATAATTTTGAACATGAAGTATTGAATAAGAGAAAAGACAGTGAAAAATAGCATGCATACGTTTGTATTCAAACATTATCAATTCTTTCTCTGGAGGTGGATAATAGTCCTTTATTAGTCCTTTGGTATTGTCTAGGATCATTGAATTGTTGAGAATAAGTCATCTACAATTCTTCATCAAACAATAATGCTGTTACTGTGTATAATGTTGTAGTTCTGCTCACTTCACTATGCATCAGTTCATGTATTTCTAGGCTTTTTTCAAATCACCCTGCTTTTCATTTCTTATAATATTTCATTAAATAATATATCACACTTCTTAAGTCATTGCCCAATTCACAGGAAATCTTTCAATTTCTAGTTCTGCCACCCTATAAAGAGCTTCCATAAATATTTGTGTACAATTAGGTCCTTTTCCCTTTTCAGAGGGATGCTTTTGGGATATAGACTCTTTGTCATTGTTCCAAATTGCTCTCCAGAATGGTTGGATCAGTTCACAACTCCACCAGTTACTGGTGCTTTTGACATGAAATGTGGCTCAGGTCTTTTCATACCTATTGCTGATAAGGCTTCAACATAAAGCTAGATTTATCCCTAGATAATGTTTTATACCACAAAAAATAGAACTTGCAGTCAAGGGTGAGTTTTTGTTTTTTGTTTTTATTTTTTCTTATTTTCTTGTTTCAGTCAATTTATTGGAAAAATATTTTATTTCTATTACTAGAAAACATTACAGGTTATTGAAAAGCAGGAGACACAAAGTTATCTGCCTGTAACTCCATTAAAATTATATATTTTTTAGCAAAAGCATAAGCTCATATTATAGAGCCTGAAAGACATTAGCTAGCAACATTTGCTTTTTATAATACAAGAAGAAAGGGAAAAATTATTTGACTTTTAAAAAAGTTTCTAATTTTTTTGACTTATAATTGGAAATTATTTCCTTTTAAAAATATTTTAAAAGACTTGCAAAGGGGGTAAATTCCTCAACATTAATTGTAGCAGCTTATGTTGAGAAGGATGATATAGCAGCTTATGTTTAGAAGATAGGATTTAAATTAATAGATTAAAAATTATTTTTAATCACAAATCAAGTTTATAAGAAAGCTCAATTATTAATTTAAAGTTTTCTAGGTGCTCACTAAATTTTTATCCATTTAAAATGATCAACTGTAATATGAATATTACAATGAATTACAGTATTACAGTATGAATTACAATATTTAATCATGTTCTATTATATTGAAAAATTAATTTCAGGATGCATTGTTTATCTATGCTAAGAGTTTCTAAGTGCTCATGGAAGTAGTTCTGAGTCACATGAAGAAACTATAATCAAAGTCATACTCTATTTTCAATATTGTAATAGGTTCTTAAGAAATGATAATAGTCAAAATGTTTTATTCATGATGCTTATATTATATTATATCATATTATATTCCCATGTAGTGGAGCAAATTAAATATATAAATCACATTGCCAAGCATAAATTTGTTGTAATATAATATTTTGTGATCTTTTTTTTGATATTAGGCATCATTTCTCAGGGGGGGGAAAAGAGTTTGCTTTATAGAGTTCAAGTAAAGACAATATCTCTATATCTATAATAATGTCTTTAAAAGAATTTTTATTACTTCCCTTTAAATATACATTTACTTTACTGCAGGATGATATAATTGTATGGGTAACATATACATGTGTGTTAATATGTTTATATAATTATATGTTTTATTGTTTTATCATTTGGTTGTATTTTCCTGTGTATATAGCATTTAAAATTTATTTGGTCACAGAAGACCTTTAAAGGATTAGTTAGTTTAGATTTATATAATATAATATGTAACTTCAGAGTAGGAAAGTACCACTAGGTTCATCTTTCCAATCAATTAATCTCTTTATAACCTCTCCAACAATTTGCCATTCAGGCTCCACTTAAATCCCCTTGTGATGAAGAATATTTGAAAATAAGCCATCTTTTAGACATAATTTTTTGGGACTTCTGTCTTAAATATTTGCTCAATTATGTCTTATGGAAACAAAATCTGATTTTTTCCCATTATTGAACCTAAGGCTGTAACCTGGACAGCACAATATGTAGTAAACATGATAGGTCTAGGTATAAAAAATTGGAAAGATCTTATTTCAATGTAGCCCAAGTTCTGTATCCAAATAAGCGATAAGAGATAACTAATCAATGTCAGAAATATGTGAATGATAAAGTCTCAATCTAAAGTGTGAAAGGGTAAGAACTTCTAAATATAATACCATATTAATTCAAGAATAAATACTAATAGGGAGGGGACAGTATAAGACAAATAAAGCCAAATGCCTGCCAGTATTTCAGATATAAGATGCAAGGACAAAACAAAATAAATGGAAATAAAATTGAAAAAAGTTCAATTGATCTGAGAAAAATCTTCTCTTTTAAAAGTTGATTATGTCCTTACTTGCTTTGATAGTGATTTCATATTTAAAATAAATGATTACATTATTTTCAAAGCATTGAAGAAAATGCTCCAGTTCTGATTATGACTAGAAAAGAGAGGCAGATTTCCAAATAGAGAGGAACCATATGAGTATTGGCTCTCCATCTAGCATGTGTGAGGTAGAAGAAATAGAAATCTGAGTTAAAGTTGAATGTGCACTCTTGATTTTGATAGATTTTTTCCCCAAAATTTCAGTTATATTCTATATGATCAGGATCAAAAAAAAAGCTACCCTTTATTTCAGTTTAAGAAGACTGAGATAACTCTCAAAAAATAAAAAAGAAATTCTAATAAAAAAACTCAAATATTTCAATGAAGGAGAAAAGGGGGGAGGGGGGAGTTTTTTTTTAAGACTGAACATATGGAAAATTCCTTGACAATTTAAATTATAAATACATGTGTTGAGAAAAATAGAAGCAGAGCCAAATATATGCAGTTGAATTTAAATGGAAAAACAGCATCATAATAAAATGCCTGGCTATGGATTCTGAAAACAAATTATACTGAGGGGAAAAAATAAAAGACAATGCCTCTGGGAATATAGGATAATAGATGATGAAGAGGGGGTGAAGGGACTGTTTAAAGAAGACTAAGACTTCTGATATGAGGTTTTTGATGTCTACCTAGTTTCCTAACTCTCACCTGTGGCTCCAGGAAGCTGTAGCATGAACAGTTTACACCAACAAACCATTTTGACAGGCAGGCTAAACCAGGTTGCCTGTAACCAAAGGAGTCTTAAACTCATTGGTGGGTTGGAGGAGTGTCTATCCTAAGCATATGAAGTCTTTCTCTGGAGAAATAGGTGGATGAGAATACTGTATTCCAATGACCATGACAGCAGAAGAAGCAGTGCTGTAAAGTTTGGTTAGATATTGAAGACACCAAAGTCATCTTTTGCATCTAGAGTCATTACCATTTGTCTTGGCTCTTTCTAGTGACTGGTTCATGATGACTTTGCAAGAGAGAGTGACTCCAATGACTTCTTGCAGCCCTGCCACACTTAAATTCAATTTACAGATGCATCAAAAGATATCATCCATACCCAGTTTACCATTCCTATCTCAAAGTCCTATGATGACAGACAAGTGACAAAGCAGCAGGTGTGGATACACTGGGAGCTGTAGTCACAACCCTGAACACAGGCAACCCAGGCCATAGGATCATTTCCCCACTGAAAGCAGCAATGGAATTTGACAACCCCTGGTGTCTAAGCAATCCTTTTAAGGGTCACACTATTTACCTCCTGGTAGGAGGAAGGGTCTAGAAGAGGTGCTTAAGAATTGTCTCCTGACCCAACCTTGGTCTGATTATCACAGCAGACAGAGATCACATAGTGTGGTTGAGACACAAAAAAAGCTACAAGAACTTCTTTAAAGAAGATTTCACTCACCATTGAAGCACGGAACATGCATACTCATTGACAGCACAAGATCCATGACCTGAAAGATGAACAGCTCTTGTTGCAAGAGGAACTCAGCAAGGATCATATTCAAATGGTGGTTGGCAAACAAAAGTCAGCTTACTGAAGTTGGAGCTGGATTCACATTTTTCTGGAGTGGTTGCAGTGAAGGAGAGCACTGTGAAGCTGGAGTAGGTTTTGTAATCAAAACTAGTCTAGTCAACAAGCCTGAATGTCTTCCAAAAGGAGTGAAGGAAAGACTCATGACAATGAGATTGCCACTTGAAGGAAAACACCATGCCATCCATCATCATCAGTTTGCTCCTACCCTGATGAATCCTGATGAAGTAAAAAAAAATATGAAAACCTGAACCCCTGTCATCAATGTACCAGAAGAGAAAAACTTATAATTTTGTGTGATTTTAAAGCTAGACTAGGTTCAGATTATCAGAGGAAAGGAATTGGAAACAGCAGCAGCAATGGTTGCCTACTTACTAAAGACTTTTGCATCTCATAACCTTCTTATCACAATTACCGTCTTCCATTTACCTAAGAACAATAAAACTTCCTAGATGTACCCTTGTAGCAAACATTGGCATCTTATAGACAATATGAATGTAAGGAGAAGAGACAGACATGATGTGAGAATGATGAAGGCAATGTGTATGGTGTAGAGTGTTGGACTGATCACAGACTCATCCATTCAAACTGAATATTCATATTCAACTGAAGTGGTGGCCCCAAGATGAACCAAGATAAAGTGACTACTAGAAGAATAAATGTCAGGAGATTACAGTGTCTCTCTGAGCAAGAACTAACTTGTTGCTAACTTAGAGGGAAAACTGAGCCAACACACATTTGTCAGAAAAAGAGAGATCTGATGAACCACACTGCATTTGCTCATCTGGGCCAGAACACTCACAAACACTATAACTGGTTTGATGAAAATGATGAAGAAATACAGAAGCAGCTAAAGAGAAAGGAGAACTCCACAGGGTTTACTGGCAGGATAGAATTCATCCATTTCTAAGAAGGCTTCATTTAATTTAATAAAAAGGAAAAGACAATTGAAGCTTAGAGAGATGCAGCACTCTTGGCTCAATGAGATAGCCCATAGTAACAATTCAAAGTTTTATGCAGATAGAAACCATCCAAAATTCTTTTATGATGCCCTGAACACTATTTATGGGTCAAAAACTTATGGTGCATCTTCACTCCTCAGTGCTGATGAAGCCACATTGATTAATGATAGAGACATGATCCTAGAGAGATGGGCTGAACATTTCCATAGTATTCTTATCAGATCAGAATCAATTAATGTATAAATAACATAAAAGCCACTGATCATTTATCTAAATTGAAGTCAATCTGCCCTTAGCTGAAGTTCCAACAAAAGAAGAGGTTTGGAATGCCATTAGGCTCCTTTCAAGTGGCAAAGCACCTGGTGCTGATTCTATTCCAGCTGAGATCTACAAGGTGGGTTGTCCATTGCTCATCCAAAAATTGCCTGAAATTTTACAGTTTATATGGCATAAAGAATTCAACGATGTATCCATCTCTAAGAAGGTAAAAGTAATAGAGTACCCTGTGTCAGTCACAGGGGTGTTTCTTTTTTGTCATTTCTGGTAAGATTTTTCTCAGAGTTCTTCTCAATAGGTTGATCCTAAAGGAAGATTGTCACCTCCCCAGAGCCAGTGTGGCTTCAGAAAGGGTTGAGGTACAATTGATATGGTGTTTGCTGTCTGACAACTCCAGGACAAATGCCAAGAGCAGGACAGAGGTCTGTATACAATATTGGCAGAGCTGACCAAGACCTTTGAAACTTGTCAGTCATGAGAGTTTATGGAAAACTATGTCAAAATTTAGTTGCCTGTAAAAATTCATCAGTATTGTAAGTCAATTTCATGATGTTATGTTTGCCCAGGTTCTGGATGGTGCATGATGAACTCAAGATTTTCTGGTCACCAATGAAGTGAAACAAGACTATGTCCTTGCTCCTATGATGTTTTCAGCTATATTATTGGACTCCTACACTAAGGATGAGCACATCATTAAGTTCAACTACCACTCTAATGGTAAATTGTTTGACTTAAAGGCTACAAGCCAAGAGCAAAGTGGAGGAAGAGTTGGTGCAGATGATTGTGCTCTCAATGTGACCTCTGAAACTGAGATGCAGCAAGGTATGAATCAGTTCTCTGCTGTTTGTGCTAATTTTGACCCACCAAGAAAACACAGTTCCCCATCAGTCAATACCACATTATCCATATGTGGAACCATTGCTTAAAGCAAATGGAGAAGTTTTAAGTATTGTGGACAAGTTCACTTACTGCACCAGCAACAGGTCAGGAAACTGAATTGATTCCATTTAAATTGTCTTTAAAACATTCTGAAGATCACTTGGCAGAACAAGATACCAGACCACACAGTTGCTTTCTTGAGCTAAACAGCCAAGCATTCAAACATTACTACAGTGAGTGTAATTCTGATGGGCTGGACACTTTGTTAGACTGCCAGAAGTATGCTTGACAAAAGGATGATTTTATAGAGAACACATAGAACAAGTACTTACCAGGGGGTCAGAAAAAAATATTAGAACACTCTGAAGATCTCTTTTAAGAACTTTAGAACTGATTGTATGTAAAGGAGCAGCCAGCATACCATGCTCTCATCAGTGAAGGTGTTGGGCTCCATGAGGAAGTCAAAATTGAAGCAGCTCAAGGGAACCATGACATACTTAAGTTTAGAGTAAGCACCCCCTATGGAAGAACGTAACAGACTCATATTGGTCTATCAGTAACAGTTGGACACATTGTGATGTGTCTCAAACATAGTGAAATCATTTTGATCTTCTTTGATCAATAAAGACAAGAATGAATCCACCCAGATGATGAAGAGAAGACAGATTATCTAAATATGATTTTTAAACTTCTCTTTTCTCTGTAGAAAATCATTTTTGAGTTGGAACACATAGGTAAATAATGATCAACAAGCAGAAATAGTGGGAGAGCATTTAATGTTCTCAATTAGTTCAAGCCACTAGTGCTAGACAAAATAGGACTAGATTAGTGTACTGATAAGTCTAATAGATATGACTTGAACTATAATGAGTAATCTTTAAAGGTAATTGCCAATGGGGTTATAACAGGAGGGGAAAATAGTTTGAAAAAAAGACGAATGAGGTAGATTTATCAAGTAACAGGTTGGTTTTTGTTCCTAAACATTTATATATAATATAAAAATTAAGTGATTTATGAGTATTTTAGAATGAGAAATTGTGACCACCAAGGCCTTAGTTACATTCAGAAAAGAAAGCTTGTGCTGTTGTTGTTAAGTCCTTTTTAGTCATGTTCAATTCTTTTTTATCCATTTGAGGTTTTCTTGGAAAAGATTCAGAAAATGTATCAAATGAAACACAATTCCTTCTTAACTGGGTAATTAGACTAGTAGATCAGGGTAATGCAAAAGATAAAATATGCTGTTATGTTAGCAAGATATTTGCCAAAATCTCAAATATCCTCATGAAGAATAGAAAAAGGGAAAGACTAGATGATATTAAGTTAAGTGAATTCAGGCTGTTTGGATGACAAAGACCTAAAGAGGTTTAATCATTGACAAACTTCAATATATCTATACTGGAATATCTCTGTGACCTATCAGTTCAGTTCAATTCTATTCATCTTAATACTATATATACATACATATATATATATATATATATATTTGTGTGTACACACAATACATGTATATATAGATATGTATGTATGCACATATGTACATAGGTATGCTTGCATATATGTCATCTACATTTTTGCATGAAGAATTGTGTTAGTTATTTGAACTACTAAGACAAAAGTAAGAATCAACACTCCTCATCCCAGGAAGCTAACAGCTAACAGCATAATCAAGAAAATATATTCTCTCTCTCTCTCTCTCTTTCTCTCTCTCTCTCTCCCTCTCTCTCTCCATATACATTATATATGTATGCATATAAAGAATTATATACTTATATTTATATATACATATATGTGGCACATGTATACACAAATGATAAGTTTATACTATGTAATTTCAAGAAGAATAGTATAAAAACTGGAGGTAGGAGTGGGAACCAGAAGGAAGTTATCATCTAAGGTAGTCACTGAAGGAAATTAGGAATAATATAAAGTTAAAAGGAGAAAAAGTCCAATTTAGACTTGAGTGAGCTACTTTTGAAGAGACCCAGAAGTTGGAGGTGAAATTACAATTTTAGGGAATAGTAATCATTTTAATTTATTTAAAAGTAAATGAAGGGGAAAAATGTGAAATAAAATTTGTAAGTAAAAGCCACATTATATGGATTTTATGTGAGGGGTTTCCTTTTTTATTCTATTAACAAGGAAATTTTGAATAATTTTTAGGAGGGTAGGATAAAAAGAGCTGTAGTTTAGGAAAATCTTTAGGGAAGTTCTTTTTGTGAATAATGGATTAGAAATGGGAGAGCCTGCAAGAAAGAAAACCAAGTAAGACTACTGAATTTATAAAAATAAAATGTGACAATGAAATAAAAAAAAAGGGGAGAAAGATTTTTTTGAAGGGAGAGGAAGGTAAAAATTGTGAAAGCTGTGGAATTAGGCTCAACAAGAATTAAGGACTAACTAATGAAATATCGATGTTGAGTGAGAGAGAAAAGTCAAAGATGACTCCTAGTTTGTGAATCTGAGTGGACAGAGAAAAAGACAGTGGCATTAAAAGATGAAGTTTGGAGGAAAGATGGCTGGGAAAGGCAAGATAATTTCTCTTTTTTGTCATTTCGATATTAAAATGTCTACAAGATATACTGGTGGAATTTATAGCAAATTTCTTTGTGTGCTTTTGGTATAATACATTTCTAAGTGATTTTGAAGAAGACTATGAAAATATCATGGAGAAATCTTTTAGTACAAAAATTAAAGTGTGGGAAATAATACAGCAGGAATTTACCTGAGCTCTCCATGAAATCTCTCCAAAGACCTATTGAATAATGACTAATCAAATCCTAGAATGGCACAATCCACAAAAAGAGAGAGAGATTGAAACAATTTTTCAGCTCAAGACAATTTAGAAGGGGGACAGGAAAGGTTTGTTTCAGTGTTATAATGGAGCACAGTCTGGCACAGACTGTTCTGATACAGACCAGGTCATGCTAAATTGGAAGCAGACTTTGGGGTTTCTGAATTAGAGGCAGCAGTGTTGGTTTCTGGAACTCTCAACCCATAGACAGTAAAGGATAAGACAACTGGTCAGAAGGAGGTTTACAGGGTCCCTTTGTTGGCACCAGGGGCAGGATTTATTGCATTGTCTGTACTTAGACTCCTGGTTTTCAGTCCCAGAGCAAACAGAAGCACTAAGCACAAATTGTAGCCAAAGAGGATACAGGAGCCTTTTCCATGATGGAAAAGAGTGCTTGTGGTTGTGGAAAAGAGTACAGAAGAGTAGCAAACACACCTCTCCCTAGAAACCATCACATCAGAAGAGCCAAAACCTTAAAGGTTCCCAGAATTACTTCTAAAAATAGCTGCACAAAACCTCAAGTATGAGACATTGTCCTCTCTACCCCAGAAGTTTAGAGTTAAAAGTTAAAAAGTAGACAGAAAATGAGTAAACACTGAAAAAAAAAAGATCCTAATAAGAGAAAGTTACTTTGGTGACAGGGAAGACCTAAACACAAACTCAAAAAGAGACAACAAAATTAAAATTTTATATGTCCAAAGCCTCAAAGAAAAATATGAATTGTCTCTAGGACATAGAAGAGCTCAAAAAAGATTTTAAAAATAATGTAAGAGAGATAGAGAAAATTGGGAAGAGAAATGAGAGTAATATAAGAAAGTAAAGAAAAATGAGTCATCAGTTGGTAATGGAGGCACCAAAAAATACTAAAGAAAATGATACCTTGAAAACAGAATAGGCCAAATGGTAAAAGTACTATAAAATGAATGACTTTATGACATATTAAGAAATACTTTAGGGAGCAGCTAGGTGGTGCAGTGGATACAGCATCAGGTCTGGAATCAGGAGAAGCTGAATTCAAATGTGACCTCAGACACATAATAATTACCTAGCTGTGTGACCTTGGACAAGTCACTTACCCCTAATACCTTGCAAAAAATAAAAAAGAAATACTTTAAAAAATATCAAAAGAATGAAAAAATAGGGAAAAATGTGAAAAATAATTGACCTGGAAAATAAATCCAGCAAAGAGAATTTAAGATAGCCATGATCCAAAAAAAAAAAAGAACCTTTCAAGAAATTATTAAGGATAACTCCCCTGATATTCTAGAAAAAAAAGGCAAAAAAAAAGAAATTGAAAGAATCTATGTCACCTTCTAAAAGAGATCCCAAAATGAAAACTACTAGAAATATTAGAGCTATGTACCAGAACATCCAAGAAAATTCAAGGAAAAGAATATTATAAGCACCCAAAAAGATACATTTCATATATTATGGAAGCACAGTTAGGATAACATAAGATTTTCCATATAAAAGAGTCAGAGGGCTTGGGATATTATATCTTGAGACCAAAAAAATGCTAAGATTACAACCAAGAATCACCTACCCAGCAAAACTGAGTATAATCCTTTAAAAGGAAAAATGATATTCAATGAAATAGAGAACTTTCAAGCATTCCTAATGAAAAGATGAGAGCTGAATAGAAAATAAGACTTTCAAATACAGGACTCAAAAGAAGAAAAGAGAAAACTGAAGCAAAATTAAAGAACTAAGAGCCATTCTTCAAATGATAAATGGACAAATGATAGTTTTCAGACAAAGTAAACAAAAGTATCTTTAATCATTTGAACAAAATTGTTTAAATCACTACTAATTAGAGAAATGTAAATTCAAACAACTCTGAGTTACCACTGCACACCTATCAGATTGGCTAACATCATAGAAAAGGAAAGTGACAAATGTTGAAGGAATGTGGGCCAAATGTGGGAAAGTTAAAACATTTATGTATTGTTGATGAAGTTGTACACTGATTTAATCTTTCTGGAGAGCAATTTAGAACAATACTCAAAGGCTATAAAACCATCTATCTATACCCTTTGAGCAAGAAATGCAATTACTAAGTCTGTATCCCAAAACAGATTTTAAAAAATGGAAAAGGACCTTCATGTATGCTAATAATTATAGTAGTTTTAGTGGTGATAAAGAATTTGAAATTTAGGTGATATCTATCAATTGTAGAATGGCTGAACAAGTTGTTGTATATGATTGCAATGGAATACTAATGTACTTTAAGAAATAAGCAAGATGCTCTCAGAAAAACCTGGAAATATTTACAAGAACTAATGCTAATTGGAATGAGTTAGACCAAGAGAGCATTTTATATATATATATATATAGTAATAGAAATGTATGATGATCTACTGAGAATAACTTAGTAATTCTCAGTAATACAATTATCAAAGACAAATTCTAAAGGACTTTTGATTAAAGGTGAAATTCATCTCCAGAGAAGGAACTGTGTAGACCCTCAATGCAGATCATAGATATTATTTTTTTATTTTACTTTTATTGGAGGGGCTTTTTGTCTCTTTTTTCTTTAACAGCATGATTTACATGGAAATTTGTTTTTTGCATGATGCATGTATGGACTATGTCAAATTGCTTAAGGAATGAGAGAATTTGAAACTCAAAATTTGTAAAAGGTTGTTTTTACATGTAATTGAGGAAAATAAAAAGATGACCAAAATTAAGTTAAAGTGCAAATGTGAAGGCTTTAGCAGACAGAAAATATATGAATCAAAAATATTTCCTAATTCTTAGAATACATGTAGGTTCATTAAATGACAAAAAATTTGGAATGAAATATATATAGTATTTCATAATTCCATTATGTTAATGGGGTTAGCCCACATCTTCAGTATTTGTTTGAGTTCTAGCTGCCACACTTTAAGGACATTGAAAAGCAAGAGAATTCCTGGGACAGAGACTGCCATTATGGTCATAGGATGATAGGATCATAAATTTAGAGGGACCACAGAATACTGGAAAAGACCAATTGGAAAGGAACATAGGGTCCAACCCTTTCATTTTGCTGATGAGGAAATGTAAGTACAGGATCTTTGTATGAATCTTATTATTGAGACAATTGTCTAGGATCACATAACTAGTAAGAAGACCAGAGATCATTATTGATAAGGATCAATTGATGGTAATAGGCTAGTTTTACCTGTAGTATAGAAGGGTTTGTTTATTTGTTCAAGGGAGATCATGATAGCATTAAAAGAGTTTTGTGGTGCTGTGGATAGAGTACTGACCCTAGAGTCAGAACATTCATCTTCCTCAGTTAAAATCTGCCCTCAGACACTTATTAGTTGTGTGGCCCTGGACAAGTCTCTTGCCCTGTTTGCCAGTATGCCTTTATCTGTATAATGAACTGGAAAAGGAATCTCAAATCATAGCAGTATCTTTGCCAAGAAAACCACAAATGACATCAGGAAGATAGGTCACAACTCAAAAATAATTGAACAACATGATAGTTATTTTATAAGTATTACCACATGGAGAGAGGGAGTTTATTTTTTTCTAGAGGGAAAAATTAGACCTTATCTATTGACAGAACTGGCAAAAACAAACTAGTGTCTAAATAAGATAAATAAATAAAAACTTCTTAAAAATGGAAACCACCTCAAAGTGGACTAGATTGACTTAGAATTTAATGAATCTCTCATCACTGGAAGTCTTCAAGTTGAGACTGGATGAGCATTTGTAATGAACTTTGCAAAATATATTCTCAGGTTTGATTTGTACTAGATTATGCCTGAGGGTCTTTCCTCTTTTCAGCTTTTGTGGATAATTATTCTATAATTCCATGGTAGAGAACTGGGGGAAAATTGGGGGGGGAGGGGGTAGTGAGGATATTAACATGGTCTTCAAAGTCAAATGCAATTCCTCCTTTTCAACTAAATTTTTTGGCATTCCATGATAATTTTTTCTATGGAATCTTTATTTTCATTTTTTTAAACCCAAGAACAGCAAAGGAATAATGCCCAAATGAGGAACAATTTACATGGTGCAATTAGAAGGTTAAAGAATTACGATAAAAAGATCAAAGTCAGCAAATATATAAGGCCTGAAAGGCCTTCTAGTTCAATGTCACAGAAAATCCATTGCAACTTCAAAAGAATTCAATGTTTTCGATTGGATAGATAATGATTTTAGTTAAGAATTATCATCCATGGAAACCACAAAATAGATTCCCTTGAAATGGTCAAATATTTAATTCTATGGAAGAGATTATCACTTGATTAAAAATATTTGAATTTATTGGGTGACCTCTGATCTTACTTCTAGCTATAGTAAGTTGTGCAATAGTAGAAAGATAAATTTGATACAAACTCTTAAAAAAACCTTCAAGGATGAACAATCCCTTAAGAATTTTTGTGTTAAGGACTATGAATTTTATTTCATCTATAAGTAGGCTGTCCATTTTGCTTTTTTCCCCCCCTACTGATAGATTTTCTGGATTCCAAAGATGATTGTAAATCCAATTCAATTTTAAAAAATTTATAAAATGCTAAGAAAACTAAGAGAAGTTTTCTGTATTTTGTGGGAGAACAAGTGAATTAGAGAGTTTATAATCTAGTAGTAGTGAATATAAGCCAGACAAACTAAAATATGAAAAATATAATTATTCAGGCAGCTTTTTGGGCAGTGTAGGTAGGGTAGATGAAGGATGACAACCTGAAAGAGGTAACATTTAATCTTCAAGCTGGTTAAGAATTTTAGGTCAAAATGGTGGAGGGAGTAGGTAAGATTAGATGAGGACTTATTATACATAAGGAATTTATTAACAATTAGAAGGAAAGACAAAATTAGTTTTAGACATGTTATGGTTGTTTTACCTGTGGCACATCTAAGATGAGAGAAAAGACTTTGAAAGGTCAAAGTTGGTTCAAGAGTCATTTAGTCCCAAACTAGAAGTTTCTCAAAAATTTCTCTGGAAATCTGTTATTCAGTCTCTTTTCAAAGACTTTCAATGTCAAGAAATACTTCTTAATACTAACCATTGTATTTGTGGATATCTCTAGTTCTTAAAATGTCAGTTTGTGTTTATTACTTTTTATATTTAGTCAAAATTTGTATCTTTAAGTTAAATGTTTTTGTTTCTTATTCTGCCCTTCTTAACTCCATTCTGATATTAACACATCTGGTGGATGCTTACTCTCAAATGTCCTACTGTAATTTCCAAATTCAATGTTGGGATTCATATTTTACAGTGGATCTGAATCAAAGAAAAAGGACAATTGAATCACATCTTTTCCATAATTTCAAATTGATTTGCAGAATGTTTGGACTAATTCACAACTTCACCAACAATACCTTAATATTCTGATCTTTCCAAAAGTGGACAGAATACTAGACTAAGGTCAAGAATTGGTTAAATATAGTCTTAGACACACTTTCTAGTTATGTGACCCTGGACAATCCAATAAACCTCTTTACTCCCTCAGTTTCCTTGATTGTGAAATATAGGGATCATTTTTACGGAATCTACCTCATGTTATTGTTCTAAGGATCAAATTAAAAAGCATTTAGCAAAGTACCTATATCATAATAAATAATTTATAAATACAAATTCCTACCATTTTCCCTTTCCTCCATAGTTAAGCCTACCTGTCTTTTTAACACCTTGTCAGATAAGTTACTTAATTAATGATTGCAAGACGCTTAATCAGCAAGAAATGAAAATGATACTGATAGCCAATTGTTGTTGTGAGGCTAAAATGATATATTATTTTAAGCCTTAAAGTGTGTGTGTATATATATATATATATTTGCTTCTGCTGTTGTTACTTTCTGGATATGAAATGAAATGAAACTTAAGGATTATTTCGATTTTCAGTTCTTATTTGGGATTTGAGATATTCTTTTATAAGTATGTTAATTGTTTAAGCAGCATTTTGGTATAGTGGATAGAGCACTGGCCTTGGAATTAGGAAGAGGGAGTTCGAATCAAGCCTCTGACACTTACTCACTGTGTGACCTTGGACAAGTTACTTAACCCCAATTTCCTCACATCCAGGGTCATTTCCAGTCATGCTGATTCATATCTGGCCACTGGACCCAGTTGACTCTGGAGGAGACTTAGCACAGCAACTCCCTCACTCAAATCTAATTCACTGGCTTGTCATGGCATCACCTCCCTGATGCCCTGGTCTTCTCTGAGAATGAAGGACAAACACTATTATTATGTTAATTGTTTGCAGTTCTTTCAAAAACAATATGCTTATATCCTTTCACAACTTATCAACTAAAAATAATTTTTATTCTTATATATTTTATTACTTTTCTATATAATTTTTTAAACAACCCCTCATTCAAGATGACTGATAAAATTTTTTTTCTCCCTTTTGGTCACTTTCATTTTTCCTCCTAAGATGCCTTAATTTTGTTTGTGCAAAACTTTTCAGTCTTATAAAATCAACATTATTTTTTCTTTTCTAATAGCTTTTATCTCTTTTTGAGTTAATAATTTATTTCTTATCCCAATTCGTGAAAGATATATGATCTTCTCTTCTAATTTTTTTCATGGTATCAACTTTAATATTCAGGCCATATATATATATATATATATATTTCACTTTTGAATATCTATAGACTTTAATTTTTCATTACTAAAACTTGTCCCATTTTCACTTCTCATCCCGTCTCCCAGAGAAATATAACAGGTAACTTTAAAGGAAAAAAAGAGGGAAAAATCAACAAAACAAAGCAACATTGAAAAAACATCTGAAAATATCAGCACTGTTACAAACTTATGAAACTCCCATCTCTAGTGAGGTGATTTTAATATCTCTTATTCAAAGCTATACTTTTTGTAATTTCACAGCATCCACTTTTGATTATTTTATGTGTTCTTTTCATTAACATTATAGTCATTGTGTACATTGTTTTCTTGGCTCTGCTTACTTCACAAAATCACAGTTTTATGAAATCAACCAGATTTCATAGGGAAGACTCAATATTTCTGAATTAGCAAATAAACAAATAAACAAATGAATAAATAAAAAAATTATCCATGCAAGGACTCCAGTAGAGACTAGCAACACAGAATGGCAAAAAGCTATGGGAATCAATCTGTGTAGAAAGCTATGTAGATTAAGTGAAGAATGGGATAATAAGATAAAAATGAAGGTAAAAATAAAAAATAAATATAAAAAAGATAAAAAATTTAATATAGTTTTTTATATAGAACCTATCAATGTACTAGGTTCAGTGCTAAGTATTTTACAAATAATTCATTTGCTCCCCACAACAACCAAGTGAAGTAGTTGCTATCATTATACACTTTTTATAGTTGAGGAAACTTAGGAAAACAGAGTTCAAGTGACTTGCTTAGGTTCAAATAGTTAGAAGTCTAAGACTAAATTTGAATACAGATCTTCCTGATTCTAGGCCCAGAACTCTACCCAAAATAAGGGCAAGTATATGAGAGAATTCGGAAGTATAAAGGTCTTGAATGTCAACATATAGATGAAAGGAGGTTCAATATAGTGGTTTAAATATGAGATTACAGCACATTATGAATCTTTAAAATCTCCCCACCCCAAATACATATACATGTATGTGTGTATATTATGAATATGTACATGTGCATATACATATATTATGTGTATGTATATCAAGCTTAAAAAAACCCCATACTTCCCAGACATTAGCATTTGACTGCTATAAGTAGGAAACTTCTTCCATAAGCATATGGATTGCTTTTCACAAATATTATTTGTTTCTAAGAAAATTTCATTTTGAGGAAATAGAATAAACACATGTTTGATTTGCTTTTGCTAGTGAAAATTAAGAAACTATGCTAATTCTAATTACTAACAACCAAAAATTACCTTCACACTAAATATTTCACTGCTGTGTTAAAAAAAAAGTCTCATGATATTCCAGACAACCATTTATTTTGAGGCTACAACTGTCTGGTTAATTTACAAGACTTATTTCTCAAGATAATTTAAAATTAGGATCTGGTTATACTTGAATAGGTGTTTTTTGGCTAATTTGTTTAATTTGTTTTTGAATTAATTCTTTGTGTACTTCCATTATAATGCCTCCACTAGAATTGCATTTAAGTACTCAAAAGGTAGTGAGGATGACCCTTGGTTCTCTGCCAGAGGAGCTCACACTCTGGCATATCCTACCATTTTGGAAAAGTTTTATATAAGAACTGAGAGACAGAGTAATCTGGTGAAGGTTTTTTTTTTAAGGTTTTTGCAAGGCAAATGGGGGTTAAGTGGTTTGCTCAAGGCCACATAGCTAGATAATTATTAAGTATCAGAGGCCAGGTTTGAACTCAGGTACTCCTGACTCCAGGGTCAGTGCTCTCCCCAATGCGCCACCTAGTCGCCCCCTAGTGAAGTTTTGAAAGACTTATGACAAGAGACTGTTTTTGTATTGTTTTGGGGTTTGGGGTCATGATAAAACAATAAATCTTTTACAAAATTATGGAGTCATAAGAATTTTACTTTCTACTGAGCCATACTTCTGTTAAACATTGAAATGTACAATGTATGGTCAAAGTGAAAAAAGATGTTGATTTGTGTTTTATTAAAAAAAAATATGATGCAATGTAAAATATTTATAGAAGGAAAGCTTAATAGAACTAGAGAGATCATCAAGTCCAACCTTTATTTATAGATAAGGAAATTGAGGCCCAAGGGGATTAAAGGACTTGTCTAGGCTCAAACAGCTAATAAGCATATGAGGCAAGAGAAACTCTCTAGGTCTTCCTGATCCTTAGTCTATTCATTTGTTCACAATCATTTTTTTTTTTTCTTAAGTAGTGTCTGACATATAGTAGGAAAATTAAGAAATGGTTATTTACTTTATACCATGCAACCTCATCTTATTATATAACATGAGTTATTCTTTGTTATTTTAAAAACTCAATTATATAAATAAAATTCATGGACACAAATCACAAGAACATTTGTGTGAAAGGTAGAATATCAGAGTTCATATAAGACTTGCTTCATAATCATGAAGACCTCAGTTCCTCTCCTACTTCTGACACATACAGGCTGTGTGATTATGGGAAAACCATTTAATTTCTCAGTGCCCTAGTTGGTGTTATTTTTTAAGTTAGAAATGATTTGTAATTCTGCATAAATAGTTTCGGCACTGGGAATTTGATCCCAACTTTCCCTACCCTACCTTAAAGTAACAAATTTTTCCTCATTCAATTTCAAGGAAAAAGCATTATAGATTGTCCAGAAAAAAAATTATCAAAATTAATAACTAAAATAACCTAATTCATACTTTAGTTGATATGCTTTTGACAAATCTTATAATTTTTGATAAAAATATGAAAATGTAATGAAAATATGTTGGATTTCAAATCAGAAATGTAATTGTCATAGAACTACTTTTTCATGAGAAATACATTAAGGTTTATCAAGAATCACACTCAAACTAAGAAACTATTTTAGAAAAGTTATAAAAAACCAGCTCATATTGTTCATTAATATTTGAAACACAATACATGCCAGTAAAAAGAAACTAGGATAGCTGACAAAATAACTAAAAGATAAATAATTTAATGGAAATTGCAAAAGAAAGTTCTTTTGGGGAAGGAAATGTATGTTTTGGTGTACTTCGCTTTAATACAAAGGTAATACCTGTCTTTCATATAATTATAAAAAAGAATTCTGGGCAAGAGTCCAACTAGAGAAGATGAGTTTCCTGTGGGTTTTAGATTTCCACAACTTGAGTATGCTTTAAGCATGTGATCTAGTTATAATGAAGTTCTGTCATTAAAAAATGACTTTTTCTACTATATGCATGTCTGAGGAAGACATATCAGAAACAACACTGTAATTTTTTTCTTCATTTCATTATTACCTGGCCCCCTTTTTGACAATAGGGAAATTGAATCCATGCTCATTCCAGGAAATGAAGATCTATAAATTGTCAGGATGCTATTAATATTATCTAGGTCAGGTGTTCTTAACTTATTGACTGTTTTTATGATATCCTTCTGATCATTTATTTTAATAAACCAATTTTATTTGAGAACCTATGTGTATTATCTGTATTTAAAAACATTTTTTTTACAAAATGATCTCTTGATTTACCAGACTTGTCAAAGGGGTCTATAAGCAAAAGAACCTAGAATCTCATATTTAGACTGAAAAAGGCAAAATAATGAGGCAATATAAATTTTCATTTTATTTTCCACTTAGTTTTCCTAAATTCTGCTTTTTTGCTAGTCATTTCCTTGGATGTTTTCCACCATACTTAGGCCTTTGCAACCTTTCAGAGTGTTATAATTCATTGATCTTGATTCAATAAAAATGTTAGAGATGTTTTGGGACAATTTCCAAACTCTCCTCTTTCTCTATAGAGCAGCAATTGTAAATCTTATTAGAGAGCAGAGCTATCATGTTGTTTAAATCTTCTTTAGTCAATTCTCAATTCTGAAATTATCTGATTCGATATTTTGCTAATGTAGAAAACTGTATTACAATCATGTCTCTCTTCAGCTATATCCCATAAATGATGAGTTGGACAAAGTAACCTAAAGCTCAGGATTTTCAAAGATATAGATGAGGGGAAAGAGTAGTAAAAGTGAGGCAGGAAAACCCCCCCAGAAAAGTAGATCAATATAGCATTTATAAAAATATAATCAAGAGAGCAAATTAAATTTCAGATAGGAACAAAGCAAAGAAGGGCATTGTTTCTATTAGAATGTTGAAATTGGAGCACACTTCAAAAATAGTTCTGTACATGGTAGAGTTTACAGTTTGTTAGACAATGCTATTTTTTCTATCCTTAATATATTGAAATATTTATGTTGATTTATGGTTATCAAATTTATATTAAAAATTGCAACTAGATGGTATAGTGGATAAGAAATTGGACACTTAGTTGGGAAGAGCTAATTTCACCTCTGACCTCAGATATTTACTAATTGGGTAACTAATTTTTGTTTGCCTCAATTTCCTCAGAAATAAAATGGGAATAATTTTACCTACTTCCTCGGATTGTTATAAACTTTAAATGAGAATATTTTTGAAAAATGCTTAGAACACTTCCTGGAATATAGTACATGCTCTATGAATGTAAGCTATTATTTTTTAAAAAGATATATCTAAGAAACTTTGTTTAATGTGACTCAGCTGTGACTTAGTCATAGGAGTAATGAGTTTTTTTTATGTATAAACTTATTTCAATTTCCTGTGTTTGTTCTCTGATTGTCTCCTAAACCTTATTCACATGCAAATGAACTCCTACTCTAAAAAAGGAGGAAAGAAAGGAAGGAAGGCAGGAAGGAAGGCAGGAAGGAAGGCAGGAAGGAAGGCAGGAAGGAAGGCAGGAAGGAAGGCAGGAAGGAAGGAAGGAAGGAAGGAAGGAAGGAAGGAAGGAAGGAAGGAAGGAAGGGAGAAAAAAGAAAGAGAGAAAAAAGGAAGGGAGAAAAGAAAGAAAAAAGGAAGGAAGGAAAGTGAGAAAGAAGAGAGAAAAAGGAAGAAAAGAAAGAAAGAAATAAAGGAAGGAAGGAAGGAAGAAAGGAAGAAAGAAAGGAAGGAAGGAAGGGAGAAGGAAGGAAGGAAGGAAGAAGGAAAGGAGAAAGGAAGGAAGGAAAGAAGAAACAAAGAAATAAAGAAAATAAATTCTGTGTTTTTAATCTTATGTTATATGTGGCTCATCCTCTCTTATCCTCTCCAGTTCAGCAGGCTTAGTAAAAGAAATATTTTATTTACAATATATTTCCTAAATAAGTGGCCCACATAAGTTCTCCTCTAACTTTCAGGTTCTTCTACTGAATAAAAACACATTTATCCTCTCATTTTAAAAGAAAACTAATGGCAGTAAATTACTAATCAGGGAGATTGCAGATATGACAGTAATTGTGGTTTCAGGGCATATTCTCCCTAAGTATTATAGTGTAGTTACTTCTAGTTGTTAAAGCATAATTGACGCTAGTGTGGAATTCTGTGAGGAATTATTCCATTTAAAATAGCAAATTTTGTCAAATTTCAATGTCTCTATGCATTTCAAATTTGATATGGTGATAATATTTTGGTCTTTAGTTTTTGAGTACAGACCATGGTCTCTGCCCTAAATGATATGCATAGTAAAATTAAAAACTGCAAATATTTATTCCCTAAATAGCACAAAATGTTCTTTTTCTTAATAAATAAGCTTATTCAATACTAAGATCTTTCCAATATTTGCTTGTTATGCTCAGATTGAGGCTGAATAGGCCATTGTATTTTGCTTTGAAAGATGACCCTATAAAAGAGCAAGTGAGAATGTTATTGAATTGCCAGCACTATTCAGGGAACAGGAAAATCAACAGAACTTCTAGAAACCCTTCATATGCTGAGGATGAGATCACAGCATCAAGTCACTTGATAAACATACACTTTTTCTAGTCAGCCTTATCCCCAGCCCTCAGTTGACATTAGAATAGGTTGAACTAAAATGCAAGGCCTTAGCCTTATAGTTTATATTCCAATTATGACCAAAATTGAATTGATCATTGGTATTATATTAGATAAAATATATATTTATGAAATATGTAGATGATCAAAAGCTGGAAATATAGGGAAGACATATCAATCCACCCCATGCTATTTTATGCTATGCTGTTTAATTCAATTCTACAATTATTCATAAGACCCTCTCTAAATTAAAAAAAAACTGTGTTAGATGTTGGAAAAGATAGAAGACTCAGTTTCAGTTGAATTCAATTCATTATAATAAAAGCATTTATGATTTAAGATTTGCAAAGCAAAGGTCAATGAGGCAGCAAATGACCTTTCCAAGGTCAAACAATTGGTAATCAATATGTAAACTTACAGTATTTTCACCTTGCTAGGCCACAACAATACAATTGACAAAAATAAGAATCCTAAAAAAGGACTTGAATTTTATTAAGAGGAAATAAAGTGTGTGTGTGTGTGTGTGTGTGTGTGTGTGTGTGTGTGTGTGTGTGTGTGTGTGTGTGTGCTTACCTATATGAGCCAATGTGGGGACAGTAGGTGGCACAGAAGAAAGAACACTGGCCCTAATGTCAGGAAGATTCATTTTGTTGAGTTCAAATCTGACCTCAGATATTTATTAGCTATGTGACTCCTGAGCAAGTCACTTAATCCTATTTGTTCTTTCTTTATACAATGAACTGGAGAAGAAAATAGCTACAACTTTGACAAGAAAATGTCAGATGGGGTTTCAAAGAGTTGAACACAACTGAAAACAAGAAAAATGCGTAAACATAAAGTATACACACATTTTAGTCAGTGTTGGAGGAAAGGATGTGGAGAGATGCCATGTTCATAGATAAGTGATTTGTTCTAACCATTCAGGAAGACAATTTAAAATTTTACAATAAAAGAGACCCTTTGACACAGAGATTCCATTGCTAGGCAGGTCAATGATAAATAAATGAAAGTCATATATATATATATATATATTTATATTTATATACTTAAGTTTTTGAAGTAACAAAGATATTTGGAGAATGACAAAATAATTTTGGGTATATGGACAAAATGGAAAATTAATATCCTGTAAGAAAAAATGAATATAATGAATGCAGAGCATGGAAAGGCTTATGTGCACCAACATGAAGTGAAGTAGAGAGGATGAGGAACATAAAAACATAGTAACTATGATGATATCAATGGGAGGAGAAAAAAGAAAATAATCAACATATGATGTAAAATTATATAACTAAGCTTGATTCCACAAAAGAGAAATGAGAAAGTATGTTCCCATTTTCTTTTCAGAGGTGGGCTACTATTGGAGTAGATATATTACCACTATATCATACTAAATATATTATCAGGTTTTTTCAAAATGCTAGATTTTTTTATTTAACTTTTCCCCAATTGATATTTTAGTTTTTTATGAATAAATTTTTGTTTTTGTTTTTGTTTTTTAGGGTTTTGCAAGGCAAATGGGGCTAAGTGGTTTGCCCAAGGCCAAACAGCTAGGTAATTATTAAGTGTCTCAGGTTGGATTTGAACTCAGGTACTCCTGGCTCCAGGGCCAGTGCTCTATCCATCCTGCCATCTAGTCACCCCAATTTTTTTGTTGTTGCTGACTCTTCATGACTCTATTTGAGGTTTTTTTTTTTTTCTTTTTGGGGTTTTTGCAAGGCAAATGGTGTTAAGTGGCTTGCCCAAGGTCACACAGCTAGGTAATTATTAAGTGTCTGAGGCCTGATTTGAACGCAGGTCCTGTGACTCCAGGGCCGGTGCTTTATCCTCTGTGCCACCTAGCCGCCCCCAAGTAAATGTTATGAAAGTTTTTCAACATTCACCCACATACATATATATAATTTCCTTCCACCCTCCCTTCCCACCCCCCAACCCTCAGTGATGTATCCATCACTGACAGAAATTGAACATATACATTTTGCTTAACATGTTTACAGATGAGTCATTTTCTAAATGAGGAAATAGGACTAAGGGAAAAGAAAGAAAACCATGAGATAGGAAGGCAAGACATGAGATAAATTTTTAAAAAGTGAATGTAGTGTTCATTCAGATTCTGTACTTTTGGGTTTTTTTGTTTTTTTTTTTTGGTTTTCTTTTTCTTCCTCTGGATGTGGATAACATTGTCCAAATAGGTCTCTCAGGGTTGTCCTAGCTCTGTGAACTGCTGAGAGGAGTTGCATCCATCAAGGTTGATAATCACAATGCTGTTGGCTAATTAGTTTTTATTGATACGTTATGTTTTTTGTTGTTGTTGATTTTACTTATTGGTTTCCTGAGGAAGAAAGGATATAATTAGAAATCTAGGTGATAAAAATGTTTATTTCTATGTGCTTAAAGTAAATGAAAGGTAATTTCAGTGCAGAATCACTAGCAAGGGTCATCATCAAGAAGGGGGTATCTCATGTTAGAGATGGAACTTGAGCTGAGTTTTAAAAAAGAAGTTACAGATTCTAAGAGGTAGAAATGAGATGGGAGTATCTTTCAAGTCTGTATCCTGGATGATGGCCTGTGCAATATAACAGAGCTGGGAAAAGGAATGTTGTGAGAATAACAATAGGTAGATTGGGTTGGCTGAGCTATAGCTTATGTAAAGTATTAATACTAATGAAGAATGATGATGATGATGACAGTAGCTAACATTTATATAATGCAGTGCTAGAAAAAAAAGACAATTTGGAGGGACTAAGTGACATGAGGCTGGTATAGCATCTCAATAAATAACCACTGAAAGATTTTTAATTTTTTTTAACTTAGTAATGGAACATGATGGTCTGACACTCTGTATGGATAAAATAAGAAACTATGGATATTGTAGGCATTCTAGATCCAGTCATTTGAGGATCTTAGCCTGGGTTAGAGGTGACTTGATGACTATCATCAAATTTTTAATGTGTTTGTGTCTGTTTTTATTCTGTATAGCTGCAGGAATAAAAAGAACTAGTAAAAGCATGTGAATGCTAGAAGGAGGCAGTTTTCAACTAACTGTAAGAAAGGGTATTGTAAAAAGTATAGCTGTCTGAAGGGAAGTGGACTGTCTTGGGAATTAGTGAGTCTCTTCTTACTGGAAGCTTTCAAACCGGGGTAGATAACTACTTGTCATGGATTGAGTGGATTCATGCTTCAGGTAGACTAGATTAGATAAACTCTGAGGTCCCTTCCATATCTAAGATCCTGTAATTCTATGATTGATTAATTGAAGATAATCACCGATATCTAGGTCAGTTGTCTAAATCAATCCAATTAAGATTCTTTAAAGTTTTGAATTCTGTAATGCATAGCTGAAAATTCTGTCCTGCCAGTTGCTTTGTGCTATTCTAGGTTTTAAAATAGTGAAAGATCATGGTTATTCAGACAGGATGCAAAATTAAATTATTTTTAATTTTCTGGGCAAAGTCTAATTTACTTTTCTTTAAAACCTGTTCAAAAATTTAAGACAACATATGAAAAAGCATTAAATGAATTGTACCATTTGGATAAGCTTAAGAAAACAAAATGTGTAATTTGAAACTTTCACTTGTTTGATTTGTGTATATGTGTGTGTGTGTTTGTGTGTGTGTGTGTGTGTGTGTGTGTGTGTTTGTCATGTATCTTAACCCAAAGTCATTGTTCTAGGAAGTGGTATTTTCTTTGTCAAAATTTTATTTTCTGCCAGAAATAAACGGGGGGGAAATTGTCAAACAACAAAGGCCTTAAGACTGTAAATTTGTTCTGGATTTTCTGTACTCAGGTGTAAATGTGGCCTGTTGAAAGAGGATTGCTGAGCCTCTATGGCAAACAAAGCAACCTTAAATAACTCTTATTGCCCTCTGGCTTTGAAACTCTGAGGTATTGATCAGATTCTTTACATTAGGAAGAAAATGTCTGGGGATAGCATGGATATGTCGTTGTGCACACTGATAACGCTGCTTTGGAATATGATTGTTATGTTATATTAACCTGCAATCACCATTTATTGTATGCTTGGTCAAGTACTGTAGGTGATAGAAAATTGGAAAAAAGAGTCCCTGACATCCACGAACTTAAAATTAGCACAGGAACTTATAAGAACCTGCATTTAGACTTTTGGAATACCAAGCAAGGTCATAAATAGCAAGGTCATAAAACACAAATGCAGATACCTATAATCCATAATAGTATATAGTAAGCACAATAAAGGTTGAAAAATACTATGTGATATTTGAAGAGAGATGTTGCTGTTACCAATCCAGGAGATCCAAGGAAGTTTGTTTCTGGAATAGGTGGCATTGAGTTTTGAGAAAGAGGGAATTCCAAGTATCATAAACAAGATGAGTAAAGGAAAAGGGGTTTGAGATCATAGTATCTATTTAAGGAGAAGAGAATAATTCATTTTGGCAGAATCATGGAGTATATGGAAGACATTAATACAAGTTACTAGAAGACTAGCTGGAGTGAATCCACTGAGGTTCTAAATGGTCAGGTATATTGTTATAGACTCATATAGTTGAAATTTGAAGGAACATTTGGAATAATCTAGCCAATGGTGGGCAGTGGAGTGGCTAGAATACCAGCCCCGGAGTCAGGAGGACCTGAGTTCAAATCCAGTCTCAGACATATAATAATTACCTAGCCATGTGACCTTGGGTAAGTCACTTAAACTCATTGCTTTGTAAAAAAACTAAAGAAAAAAAAATCTAGTCCAACCCTTCATTTTGCAGTTAAAGTTTTTTTTGACAAATACTAAAGGCCTATGCTCAAATGAATAAGGTATTTTTCTTACTATCTCATATAGAGTGGCTGAAAGAGCAGAGGGTATTTCAACAGGAAGACCCATGAGAAATACATTGCAATCATCCAGATTGTAATAATGGAAGAGACTATCTCAAGATGCTAGCAGAAGGAACAAAGAGTTTTAAACTAAGTATATTATTCTGAGGTGCCCAGATTAATTCTATGTAGCCACTCCCCCACCCATACTACCAAGATACATAAAACCTGAAACCAATGGTGATTTCCATTTGAAGACATAATTAACCAAAAGACAGACAACTAGATAAAAAAAAATAGATGTATAATATATGCGTGTGTGTGTTTATAACATCAAATGGCATAACATACATGCATATCTTATAGAAGTAATAGTGCTGTGTTCTTATATGTTGAATGTCAAGGTGTAAAGGCTTAGGTCCTAGCTGGAGGTATATTATACAAGACTGTTATATTTTTTATAGTATAAAATCAACAAGCTTTGCCTGTTGCTAAAGCTTTTTGAAGTCAACAGTAACACAGAGATGTAAAAATAAAAGATTTTCCCATATAAAGCTCCGATTAACAATTAAAGACAAATGAATAAATCAAGGCAGAAGATCTTTAACCCAGAATGGGAATATATATATATATATATTTAATTGTATATGCATATATATGCATATGATACAATATATCTATATCTATATCTTTATCTATCTATCTATCTATCTAAATAAAATATTTGAATCAATGTGTATATGTGTGTGTGGCACTGGTAAATCCAGAGCATCTAAAGACTTCTTCTTGGTTAGCTAGGTGGGACAGCGGATAGAGCACCAGCCCTGGAGTCAGGAGGACCCCAGTTCAATTCTGGCCCTAGACAATGGCTAGACACCTAGCTGTGTGACCTTGGGCAAACCATTTAAAATTATTGCCTTGCAAAAAGGAAGTTCTTAAAGACCTTTGCTATAGAATGATTAATATATAATAATTTTTAAAAGGGATATTTGTTTTCCATTTTTTAAGGTTAATCTAGCAATGCTGAGAAATGTTTAGAGAACGATTTAAAGTAAAGAACCCACTTCCAATGTTGAAGGATCATTTCTTTTCTTCCTCTAAGAACTGGGAACGTAGTCACAGATACATAATATTTTCCTATTGGAACCTATTATTAACAAACACATCATCGTGGGGCTGCTAGGTGTCCCAGTGGATAGAGCACCCCTGCAGTCAGGAGTACCTGAGTTCAAATCCGGCCTCAGACACTCAATGGTTACCTAGCTGTGTGGTCTCGGGCAAGCCACTTAACCCCACTGCCTTGCAAGAAGCTAAAAAAAAAAATTGCATCATCTCATCTATAAGATGATGATAATGGAGTTTCTCTTAATTTATGAAGACTGGACCTCAGATAATATGTATGTCATTTATTTTCTACCTTTCCAGTCTTTCCTTTCATGTTTTTCCTCTGCTGATAGCCTTAGAGAGTTCAGGGTTGCCCTGTTCCTGTGGTGATGATGGGTAGGACATTGCTATTTCCTTAAAATCAATGCTAGTTGGATTCATTTTCTGGTTTTTATCATTATGCATGCAATATCTTATTTCTTTTTCCCTATTATTTACTCCACCTTAAGAAAGACATTTTAGGAGCCTTGTATAGGAAAAGTAATTTGAACTAATTGGGGAAATTAAATCTGATTTAAAGAGGTTAAAAAAAAAGAAATTTAATTTTACTTCCAAATAGTGCAATAATACTACTGTCTAAACAAGTATTTATAAATAGTTTTTTCCAGGAATACTTTAAGTAATAAGTAAGATTAATTTTAGTTATCAGCTTCTAAATACAATGTGACAAAGTTCTTCTAACTAGTTCTATGCAATCTTTTTCACTTTTTATTTCGGTGGCAGATCTCTCCTTTATCAAGAATGTATGGATAAACTTTAGTTCAACCCAGAATAAATTATCACAGACTTTAGGGGTCTCAGTTTCCTCATCTATAACACAAAGAGATTGAACTGATTTCTTAAATGCTCTTTAGCATTCTATGATTCTTTCATTTGACTTAAATACTCTAGTTCATGACTAAAAAGGTATGGGATAATAAGAATAACAAATAACAATAATAATAGCATTTATGTAGGAGGCATCTAGATAGTTCATTGATTAGCATGCTGAGCCTGGAGTCAAGAAGACATGAATTCAAATCTGGATCAGACATTTCCTAGCTGTGAGATGCCAGGTAAATCACTTAACCCTATTTGCCTCAATATCCTAATCTGTAAAGTGAATTAGACAAAGAAATGACAAACCACTCAATTTTTATCTTTCCCAAGAAAACTCTAAATGGGATCACAGAGAATGTTATGTGATTGAAACAGCTGAACAACATCAAGCAGTTAACATAGCTAGGGAGGGCCAGAGGCAAGATTTGAATATAGGTATTCCTGATTCTTTGCCTAGCAGTTCATGAATGTACATACTTACATTTCTAAGGCTAGTAAAATACCTAAGGAAAGATTCTGAATTCATGTCTGTGAGATCTGCTCAATGTTTTCCCCACCACAAAAACTAGTATAATTCAAATTCAATATTAAATTAAAAAATAAATAAAAATCTCAGCAGGTCCTGAGGAGCTAAAGATATAAAATGGTATAGTTCCTGCTCTCCAGGAACTTTAACTAGTGGCATGGAGTATAACACATCATTATCATAAAGGTGAGATTAGTTCTTCAGAAAAACTGAAGATATTTAGAGAACCCTTAGGTCCAGTGATAAAAAATAGAAGAATCCAGAGGAGAGGGATGTTTACAGGGGAGGCATATAAGCTTACCTCTGAAAAGAAGGAGGGATTTCATTATATGGTAATGTTAAAGAAAATACAGAAATGTGGAGTCAGAGGAAGTCAGGAGAAGGCAGAACAAGAGTAAAGAATAAGCTGACAAAAGCATAGCGTTCGTGATGAGGAGTGTTTAAAATAAACATTGAATGATATATTTGAAATATTATTGTGGATGGCCTTGAATGCCAGAATGGTCTCTAGGATAAAGGCAAGGAGTAACTGCAAAAGGTTTTTGAGCAAGAAAGTAATGTACTTAGATTTGGGCTTTAAAATGATTAATTGCCTTTTGTGGGGGGGGGGAGGGAAGGAGGGAGGAGGAAAAACTGAAAAATTCAAAACTGCAAAAAATGATTAGTAGAAACTACTATTGTATATAATTTTTAAACAAATAAAATATTCATATAAAAATGATGACTTTGGTAGGATAAATTTCAAAGAGGAAAGACTGGATATATTGAGGTAATTTGTTAGTGAAGAGTTGTTTTTTACCCAGATTAGGATGAACCATTATGCTAAAAACCTTTTCTCCCCTTTCCTTTTACCTTTTTATCATCTTTGAAGAGTTAGAGAATGTGACAACAGAGGACAGTGAGTAGGAGTAGGCACATAATAACAATAGGTGGGACAAAACTATTCATTTGAGTCTGTCAACAGCATAGTTTTTTATGGTTGTTCAGTCATTTTTCACTTTCATCTGACTCTTCATGAGTTCACTTGGGTTTTTCTTGGGAAAGATCCTGGATGGTTTGCCATTTCCTTCTCAAGCTCATTTTTTTAGTTGAGGAAACTGAAGCAAACAGGGTTAAGTGACCTGCTCAGGGTCACACAGATAGTCAATATCTGGAGTTGTTTTTGAAACCAGGTCTTCCTAACTCCATGGCATGTGTTCTATCCATTCAGTCACCTAGATGCCCTCAGAAGGTAGTTTCTGTGAACTCCATTAGGAAAAAAAGATTGTGGCTTTGGGACTATGAGATGTTTATCAATTTCCTTTTTTTAGGCTTTTTTTTTGGCAAGGCAATGGGTTTAAGTGACTTGTCCAATGTCACACAGCTAGGTTATTAAGTGTCTAAGATCAAATTTGAACTCAGGTCCTTCTGACTCCAGGGCCAGTGCTCTAATCACTGTGCCACCTAGCTGCTCCCTAATTTCCTTTTGTAAATAAGAGTACAGACACTATCATTGGAATATTGGATTTATTTTTGTTGATGTGAAAGGAGAATAGCATCCTTTATTCCCAATCCAACTCTCTCAGTCTTCCATTCCAATTTCTAAGATGGAACAATGGATTGCAACTTGTATATGGGCCTGGAAACCCTAGGAAATGTGTAAAGTATCAATGGATGTAAGAATTCTAGATCAAGAGAAGCAGTTAGGGTTAGGGAGAGGTAGTTTTGAGTCAGGAGGGAGAATAGGAACAACAGATTTAATTATTAATTTAGAAAAATATTGTGTGAAAATGAAATGGTTTAAAGACCATTCCTGTATAATGATATTCTAATAACATACATACAAAAATGAATTACTATGTTAGAAAAATGTAAATATTTTAATTATCTAGAGCACAAGAAAATTTAGTGAGAAATCTATCATTTCAATCACATATTAAATCATTTTTGAAAAGTGAAAAAATTTTAAACTTTGGACACAAATTCTAGTGCTCTGGGTAATTGATTTCTTATGATTATCTTTGCCAAATTTTGAAAACACCAAACTTCAAATATGAAAGCCTCAGATTTGTAAGCCTTCCTAATTTTTCCTGAGAAAAAAGTATATGTGAGAAAATAGAGGAAGATTGGATGTAAAAGAATTATCAAAATATTCAAATACATAAAATAGGCATTTAAATTCCAGGGCTATTTTTTTTAAAGTGTGTGTGTGTGTGTGTGTGTGTGTGTGTATGGATGGATGGCACAGTGGGTAGAGTGCTGGCCTTGGAATTAGGAGGATGGATGTTCGAATCTAGTTTCTGACATTTACGTGCTGTGTGACCTTGGTCAAGTTACTTAACCCTGCTTGGCTTGCATCCAGGGCCATCTCCAGTTCTTCTGATTTAAAACTGACCCCTGGACCCAGATGGCTCTGGAGGAGAAAGTGAGATTGGTGACTAAGCACAGCACCCCTGAAATCAAAACATAATTCATGTGCTTGTCATGGCATCACTTCCCCTGATGTCATGATTTTCTTCAAGAATGAAGAAAATTGTGATGGCTAGGTGGTGCAGTGGATAGAGCACTAGCCCTGGAGTCAGGAGTACCTGAGTTCAAAACTGACCTCAGACACTTAATAATTACCTAGCTGTGTGGCCTTGGGCAAACCACTTAATCCCATTTGCCTTGCAAAAACTAAAAAAAAAAAAAAAAAGAATGAAGAAAATTCTACTGTCTTACCTCTCTTCCCCCCTTTGTGTCCCAACTTGTTTCCCAAAAAAGTTATATGTATTTATATTCCAAAAAAATCTGTGTTTAACTCTTTTTTGTCCATTTCAGAGAAAAATGAGACTCATTTGATTCCCCTTCCCTCTACCACTTCTTTAATATCTATATATTTATCTACTTATGCATTTGAATAAGGAGAAATAGCAAGCACCAAATCCTTTCCCTTTCTAATTTAATGTATTCTTATATTCTCATTTTTCCTTTCCCTTTCTAAAATCCTCAAAACAGAAGCACTCTTTTCCTCAGGACCTCTTTTTCTTATGTACCTCTTTCAAAATCTTTTATGGGGAATAGCTAGGTGACCCAGTGGATAGAGTACTAGCCCACCGAACCTGAGTTCAAAAGACCTCAGACATTTAATGCTTGCTGAGCTATGTGATTTTAGGCAAGTCACTTTACCCCATTGCCTTGCAAAAAAAAAGACAAACTGGGAAAACATCTTTAAAAACAAAAGAACCCCCCCCCCCCAAAAAAAACCCTTTTATGGATTATTAAGGATCTGAAAGAACATTTCCCAAACCCAATTGATACTAGTACTATATAACCATCTAGCTCCTTCCAATGTTCTCCTAAAAGTTTATTTAGTTTCTCTACATTCTTTAGGCTTTTTGTATTTCATTTGTATTTCAACTCTAATTTTTTTCTGTAGAAAAACATGAAAGTTTTCTTTTATCCTTTAGGAGTATACTGCATTTTAGAGGTAAATTTTTTTTGGTTTTAAGTCTTATGTATTTTGCCTTTTAAAATATATTGTATTCCAGGATCTCTCATTCTTTTTTTTTTCCTTTTTGTTAAGGTTTTTGCAAGGCATATGGGGTTAAGTGGCTTGCCCAAAACCACACAGCTAGGTAACTAAGTGTCTGAGGCTGGATTTGAACTCAGGTATTCCTGACTCCAGGGCTGGTGCTCTATCCACTGTGCCACCTAGCTGCCCCAATCTCTCATTCTTAATAAAAGCGGCTAGGCCTTGTGATATTCTGACAAGTTTCTTACCACTATTTACATTTTCTGGATAGCATAAGTTTTTTGTTGTTGTTATTGTTGTTTTACACCTTCTCCCCCCTTTTCAGGGCTCATTTTTTTGATGCCATTTCTGGGACTTTTCCTTTTAGGATTCCTTTGGAGGGGTGTTTGTGAACATTTTTTCCTGCCATTACTTTGCCCTCTGATTTTTAAGATCTGGGTGGATTTTATTTAGGATTTCTCTGCTCAGCCTTCTCTTGTATCCTTGTACTGATCTCCCTCTGGAGGCAACACCCTACTTTACATTTTGGAAGTTTAGAACACTGGATCTTCAGGTTCCTCTCTAGCATCTCCAGGGAGCTGAAAGCCCCTGAATCTAGACTATTGAGATTTGAGTGCTGCGGCTCCACATTGGTCTATTTTATTCTAAGATTTTACTCTCAGGTCTTCCAGAGTAGCCATCATAGGATCTCTGACAACTTGAGAACTTCAATCCCCCTATTATAGAATAGGAGGCTGAGGGGAAGGCATAGTGGAGTGGATCTGTTTTGAAGATTTAAAGAGGGGAAAGAGAAGGAAGAATATTAAGGAGGAAGACAGGAATGGAATTTTGCTACTTCTCATAATCTGGGAATGAGAGAAGATAAATACATAAACACTGGTTATTTTGGACTATGATTTTCAAGAATATTTCTTAACTACTGACCATGATTGATCGTGACCTATTTTTTTATATATATTAGTTACCTTAGATTTTCTTTTTGTTCCCCTTACATCCTATGGCCTTGTTCTGATATTTCATTCTGTTTCATCAAACTTTGGTTTCTGGATGATCTAATTTTGTTTTCAAGAAATTGTTTTCTTGGGTAAGATTTGCCACTTTCTCTTCTAAGTTATTACTCTCTATTTCATTCTCCTTTTAAATTTACTTGACTTCTCACTCAACTATTATCTCATGCGATCTTCAAAACAATCTTGGGAAGTAAGATTTTATTTGCCCCATTTTACAGATAAGAAAGCCAAGATAGACAAAAGTTAAATGACTTCCTCAAGGTCCCACAATTAGTGTCTGACATAGGATTTGAACTCAGGAACAGTGCTCCATCTACTATGCATTCTAGTTGTTTTGATCAAGTTTCTTTAATACCTCATTTCTAAAACCGAATTGGTTATATCTGCTCCCTATTTACTACTTAGGGATGAAATGATAATTTACAAAATCAAATGTTCTCAAATTCATTGATTTATTCCATGAAGGAAGGGGTTCTGTTTAAATATACATTTTTTGCAGACTAGAAAATGAATTCAGATAGAAGAGGAAGTTTCTGTCTTCTGTCAATGTTTTACAAATCAGAACAATTCACAATGAACAAACCTTGCATTTGGCACTCTATCACCAGTGTCTAAGCTCTTGCTATAGCTCTCCTCTATGTCTAGAATATATGCTACTTGTACTTTTTCATCTCAGTCTCATATTATCCCTCTTCTTCACTTCCTACAAGTTCTAGCAGGAGCATCATCTTATACAGGAAACTTTTGCTGATTCACCATAAATGTTATTGCCCTTTCTAACTACCCTATAAATTTAATCTGCTTATACTTTCATATGTACTACTGAGATAAATTCCTTGAGAGTAAGGACTATTTCAAATGGGGGGGGAGGGAAGTGGGGCTTCAGTGGTGGAGAGTATAAAGGGGTTTGGATTTCCTCTGCTAAGCACAATGCATTGATTGATTGATTGATTGAAACTACTTGCTGATTACCTATACACTACAGAAAATGTTTTCAGTCAGTATTCACAAAAGATCTTTACTTAGTTACCCTTTAAAATGACTGAGTAGAAAACATATTTTGGAATTTTGCTTATATAATTCCAGTAAAACCATTTAAGAAGATTTGACTTATAATTTTTCCATGTGAAATAATTCAAATATTTAGATGTTTAGATTTAAACATTATGTCTATCATTTTCCATTTCATTTTAATGTTATCCCTGCATTAATAAGTTTTTAGCAAGTAGTCCTTTGAAAAATGTCTTTTGGAATTAGCCTGCCTTAAATGTGGTTTACTGATTATGATGAACCAACTTGAAATTTTAATACTCTATAACTAAATGCCAGAAAGTATAGCTTTGATCACATGTTAAGCTTGGGATATAAGTCTCTGCCAAGAGGTCAAGTATTGCTTGCTTTGCAGTCAAATTTGTATTAGGGGGTTATAAAATCTGGAAAGAGTTGCAAAAATTACATTCTTTAAAAGAAAACAAAACCTATAAGCTATTAGACAATGATTGCTTCTATTACCAGTTCTTTTTTTTTTCTTTTTTGCAAGGTAAATGGGATTAATTTACTTGCCCAAGGTCACACAGCTAAGTAATAAGTTTCTGAGGCCAGATTTGAATTCAAGTTCTCCAGACTCCAGGGTGCTGCTCTATTCACTGCACCACCTAACTGACCCCCCTCTGTTAGCAGTTACCTCTGCCAAGCTTTTGTCCCCCTATTATTGGTACTTTTTTCATCTCAGTTGACTTTGTATCCATTTAACTGCTCATATATTATAGTCTATATTACAGAAGAATTAAAAACTTTAACTGTATGGAAAATTTTATTTCTTTTCTCATATTCCTAATAATTTTACCCAATAAAAGGGAAAATGTTAGATTTTTAATTAACATTTTGAATTAAATTGATGGAAAATGAAGTAGACACACATGAAACATGGGTTCTAATCCTGTGTCTGCCAGTAGCTGTGCAACTGTGGCTCAAACATTTAAATTTTCTATAATTCAGTTTTCTTATTCTTGAAGTGAGGAGTTTGTAATATTAATTTCAAAAATCTCTTGCTCTTTTGAAATTCTTTGAGTTAATGAATCATTCTATCTTGTACTTAGTTAACTGTATAAGTGTTTATTTATATTAGTCCAACTATTGATTGTAAACCCCTTGAAGGTTTGAATCTATCTCACTGATTTTTATATTCTTGCCCTCAAATAAACCTGCAGTGTACTGCATATAAAAGAGTAAATATTTTTGAATTTAATTGAATGAGCACTGGCTCTGGGAATTAGAGGACCCAGATTCAAGTCCCACTTTGATTGCTTAATGCCAGTATCACCTTGAGCAAGCTTTTCTGTTTTTTGGTTGTTTTTTTTTTGCAAGGCAAATGGGGTTAAGTGGCTTGCCCAAGGCCACACAGCTAGCTAAGTATTAAGTGTCTGAGACCGGATTTGAACCCAGGTACTCCTGACTCCAAGGCCAGTGCTTTATCCACTATGCCACCTGGCTGCCCCTACTTTAGCTTCTTAATTGTAAAATGAGGGTGTTGGAATAGTTTCAATTCCCAGGTTCCTTTCTATTATTGTAAAATTCTATTGAATTTTTAATCTTCCCTTTCCCTCCTATTCCTAACTGTCTATATTTCTTTTCCACTTGTCCCAGGATAAATCCTTCCAGAGATACTTCCACCAGGTGGGACACAGGTAAATGTTTAACAAAGGTTAGACACTCATTTTTAAATTCAATCTAAATCATTAATATTTTCTCAATTCTACATAACCTACAGAAGAGTAGATCAATCCTCAATTTATAGTTTACAGATTTCCAAGGTCTAAAAACACTGAAAATTTCATATCTTATGAGAAGAAGAAGGCAAATACAGCAGGATTACAATTTTTTATTTTTAAATAATATTTTCATTTTATTTATAATTGTTTTATTTTATATGATTTTTATTCGCTTTTGAATAGAACATCCCACTAGTTATTATATACTGAACTAATGCCTGTCAGAGGAAAGAAAGGTGAATACTTTTTAGGTTATTTAGGACAAATAGAAAATAGAGAGGAAAATGAATTTATTTTTTTCCATTTTCTAAGAAGAATCTCAGAGCTAGAAGAGAACAATAGAACCAAATAAAGGATTTAGGGACACTGGTTACATTTAGTCATTTGCCACTTATAAGGACTAATTTGGTTTGATTTTGCAGGTAATTTCTTTCCAGCAAGTCATGTTTCAGAAGTATGCATGTTTGTGTGTTTACACACATACATCCATATAATACATATACATATATACACATAAATAAGTATATATATATACATACATACATACATATACATCTAGATTTTGACATCTGGATGGGAGCTAAATTTTAGTTGAAGGTATAAATAGTCTTATCACTGTCCTGCCTTTAACTGTACTAACTATGTAGAGTTATTGCATTCCATTGCATTCAGTATGTTTATATCACAGAAATGTGCTGTATGGGACCTGCACTCATTTTAGTTGGAGCAACACAAATTTAATATAATGGATTTTTTAAAAAATGGTGCCATGAGAGTGATGACAACTCAAATATCTATTGCATTTCCCCTTCTTCACTTCTAGGGAATAACATAAACTCTGATGGCTCCCTGACAGGTTTGTTTTTCCCAGCAACATTCTTTTGAAGAAAGTATATACAAGGTGTTAGTTTTATTTACTTTATAACCTTGCTCAAAATTCAAATATATGTCTAGTTCTGTAACTTTCATAAGCAGTATATCCATTTGGAGGATGAAAAAAGCTCATCTATATTGAAATTAATGTATTTCTAGAACATTCTGTTAAATAAAGTAGTTAGTGATCTGTTGTCTCCTTGATAAGAGTGTGCAGTTTCCATTAATTCTCACAGTAGTTACCTATTACATATTAGAACCCACCATCTTGATATATATATATATATATATATATATATATGTATATATATATATGTATAGTGTGTGTGTGATTAGTCACAAGATATTCCATTTTCTAGGCAATAGAATCTGAAAGCCACATTCTTTACAATGCTTGATGTATACTCTGTATATCTATATTTAAATAACTATGCATAAATATTTATATGTATAAGCATATACATGAAAATGGTGCTGACTGATATCAGAGGGAGTTGCCAGAAGCTTTGAAACTAGTGCCAAATATATGGGACATCTAATGTTAATGCAGAGACATCTACAATGTTGATTGGATGAAAGGATTTGACCGTTATGGCCTTGATTGTTTGATTTACTGAAAGAAGGCTAAATCATAAGCATTTCTTAAATCCTCTGCTACTTAATATTGAATTGTTTCATTACTCACTTTCATGTTATTTTCACACACTCCAATATTCCCATTTGTCGAATATACTTGAGAAGTTATCATTTGAGGATTAAAGAATGATGAATAATGTCTGAAGGGTAAAGGATCTGAACAAGGTTATTATCCTGTTATGTAGGAAATAATTCCCTATCACAATTTTTTTTTAAAGATAATGGAGAGCTATCATGGTTTTTGATCTCCAAATCCTCCCCAAAGAATAGTGAATTGAATGTTCTTTAAGAGACCTTTCAAATATAGGTTATGCATAGCCAGCATTAATATTAAGAAGGGTAAGATCTTTCAAAAAATACATTGTAAAATAGGGTATGCTGCCAAAAATAGTACCTTTTTTTCCTAAGCATATTCACAGTTCTTATTCATGCCAAAATGGTTATATGCAAGGCTATGTAGGCAAAGCTGCTTGTATGTTCTCATTTCTGGCATTCCGAAAAAAGACTCCCTACTGTCCCCAGCCCGCACCCCCACAAAACCTTGCCTACCATCCTGAAAGCTGCAGCAATCCTTTTGGAAGGGAACAATGCCATACTTTCCATAATTAGATAAAAAGTGTCCAATACAAGCACATCTCAGAGGTGAACAGTTGGTTTAAAGTTGTCCGGAAAAGATCTGTAATTTCCTTAGTAGATAAATCCAAGGGGAGAGTTGCCTGGGGCACATAAAGGAAAAGTGCCTAAAAAGAAGAGTCAGAGGGAGGATTTGAATTTGTCTAATTCTCCAGTCTGTTCAAATCTATTACTCCTTCCATTAGCTTAGAACAAATCACCCCCTGTGTGGAAGAGAGGAAAAGATGCTGACCTTCAAACTTGATTACAAATCTGTACTCTCCCTTTCACTCTCTGTGACTTATCCCTATTCGTTTTGGCTTCCTCACCTGAAAAAATGAGAAGAAAGGAATAGATGATTCTCATTAATTGACTTATGATTGCTTCTCCCAATTAAGCCTGAACAAGCTTACACAAACAAGCAAAGCTTGATCTTACTTGGGGGTCAGGAGGAATAGAAGGAAAGGGATGTTTAAAGATGGGGAAGACAAAAGTATTGGGTGAGCACAACCCTAGCTATGTGACCCTGGACAAGTCACTTAACCCTGTTTGCTTCACTTTTTTCATCTGCAAAATGAACCAGAAAATCACTTCAGTATCTTGTACAAGAAAAGCCCAAATAAGGTGGAATGTGACTGAAATGACTGAAATACAACTTCATTAATCTCAGATCCACTGCTCTTTCCACTATACAATCAATATTTCTTGATCTTAACCTGGGGCTATTTTACTGCTTAATAATTATGTCTAATGTTATATAAAATACAAAATTCAAAATGTTTTTTTGCGAATTGTGAATTAAATATTGTGAATTAAAAATTGCTGCAATTAAAAAAGAGAGGTTTTAAAAGTCTTAAGGTTACCCATGAAGTCAGTTGTATTTTTGCTGTAGATGATGATTTTGACCTGGTAGAACACCTTAACTATATGGGATCAAGCTGTGAAGTGAGAATACTTTAGAATTTTCATTGGCAATATAGAAAATTTATTTTAATTAAAAATTAAATTTGAATAATTTTGAAAGATTAGTAATTTTAGAAAGGCAGACTCTAATTAGAAAGAAAAAATAGTCTTTAAAATTTCTTGGGAAATAAAAATTTTAGACAAAAACAATTAATAGTAAAGCCAAAAGATGGCAGTCTTATACTGTTCATTCAGTAGTGTTAAGTTCCTTGATATTTTTCATGGGCATACATACTTTTATATATATATATATATATATACACATATATATATATATATAATATGTATATATATTTATAGATAGATAGATACACACATATACCTCTTTGTAGGTATTTATATAATCCACACAGTTTTCTTTTAAATATACTTCACTGTAAATTTCTGTAATGCACAGAATTTTATTCCATAAATATTTTGTAACAAATATGAAAGTGAGAAAATGCTTCAGAAATTAATCTGACCTGTTTCAGGTGTCTTTATTAATTATATTAAACAAGAGTCTTTTACAAAACAATAACAATTATACAAAGAAGAAATTTATATTTGCTATGTGACTTTATTCTGAGAGAAATTACTGACTAGAACATTAAAATAATTTGTTTCATAGAATTAAAGGGTAAAGAGGGAACCTCATCCTTCTTTAACAATTATTTATATGACTTTATTTGCATGATGTGAAGGACATTGCATATTTAAAGCTTTATTACTCAGAAAGGCACTAAAGTATTATAAATGAGGGAAAATCCATTTTAATAGTTTAAATTAGTTGTGGAATCCATTTTTGACATGCGCTTCACTACATGAAATAACATTAATTTAGACTAATGGGAAAGATTATGAATTTGCTTAGTTTATGAATAATACCACATAGACATAGTGAGAAATAATTAATAGGTAGTCTACATGTTGAATCAATAGATGACATATTGGATACATGTCAAGGGACTTAGAGGAAGTTACCAAGCATCTTGGGTGGATTCTTTATGGTAAATTTACTAGAGAACCTAGATAAGAAGAGTACAGGATAAGAAGTTTGACCATTCATGATTTATATCACAAGAGGAAGCATTAACATTGGTAACACTTATGTACCATTACATAGTCATTCATAACTCCTCAGTAAATTGTCATTTGTATATCTGGTACATTCAGGTAACGAAAATAATCTTCAGATATTCCACATGTCATTGTGAGTCAAAATACCCCCCCCAAATCCCAGGATGTATATTCAAAATATTCTTGTATGGAAGCAAAAGAAAATATATGTCAAAAATAACTCTGAGGACTTCTGAGGAACATAATCAACTAGATTGAGGACTAGACATTTTCTCTGAAGTTCCTGACCTCTCAAACCTCTACTAAACTGAATTCTGAATGAAAACAACTTCAGCTGTACCCATTATTTAAGGCATCAGGGTTCAAAAGAAGGTAAAAAGAAGAAAATAAAAAAAATAAACTTATAATTTTACTTCTATTTTGAACTCATGAAGCATCTCTCCTCCCTCCCACCCTAGCAGCAATGAGACTACACTTAGCCCACCCAAGCAAGGATCCTACCCAAGAATCCAACCAAAGGATCTGATTCATTGGCTAGAAATAAGACCCAATCTCATACTCCAACCCCCTCTTCCTCTTCCCTTCTCAAGAAATCTGAGCTATAACAGATACACAGCCCTATGTCTATGCTCCAGGAGCAGAAGGTTGCTTGGGGTGGGCGTGGAGGGGTGGCATGATCTGTGCTATTGGCAGGAGAGCCAGGAACAGAGGAAATGGGTCAGAACACATGTCTGGGCTTGAAATAGATTTCAGTACTCACCAATCCTACCCCCACCCCGAAACATACACACTCTCAAACATACTCCCTTCTCCTGGAGTTTTAGATTGCCAATATACAGAAATTATGCCCACACAACCAGCTCTCTCTGAACTGCTAGTGCCTGGCCAGAGAATTGAAGAACAGAATAGTAAAATAGAATAATGAAATAGCATATCATGTAGAGGGGGGATACGCAGCATTCCACTAAGTAGGAGGGAAAGAGCTCAGCATTTATTTAGGGCCACTTCTGTCTTCTTATATTGAGGCAGATACCTTGGCTGATGAACTATGAATTGCCCAATGTAGGAGAAGTTTGAGACCTTTTGAGAACCACCTCCCAAGGAAATTGCCATCAGAAAGGAGGGCGTTAGTAAGTAATAGGGGAAAGTAACTGTGAAAAAAATCTGAAATTACCAAAGAACTCAGAAAGCAGAAAACTCAGAGATTTTGAACATAAACAGATAAGTTGACAGGGAAAATATTAATATCAGAAATTATTTAGGAACTAATAAAAAATAGGAATTGATGAGTAAATCCTATACAACCAAAGAAAACGATCCCAAGTAACTGAGTAATTTTGTATTCAATCTTAAATGTCATATAGGAGAGAGGAAGAATATATGATTTTGTCAATTATAGTAAAACCTTTGCTCTGTGTTGTATATAGATTAGAAATTTCTGAAACTTTTTTGTCCTTTCAGTATTGTTTTGATCTATAGGAAAAAATGAAAACTTTATTGTAGATTTATCTAATTAGATAAAGGATTAAGAGAGCTGTACTTTTTCGTTTTTCATTTCTTCTTTAAATCTAGTCTTTCTACAAAGAAAATTCAATTTGAAATTTAAGTATGAATATACCTGAAACTTCATATATATTCTTGAATTTATGCCAATCTTACAAATTTCTTCAAAATTCTTCTTAAATACTTTTTATATAAACTTTAAAGAATGATTTTTTATTTCTATATTTTACATTTTATGTAAAGATATATACATATATAAGCATACACACACACACACACACACATATATATATATATATATATATATATATAAATTTCTTCAGATTTTTTAAGATTAAAAAAGATATAAATTTTATGGGCTCTTTTTTGGAGGTAGGTATTAGATCTCTTTCAAAATATCAGCAATGCAAGATAGCCATGCCTTTGTGGTAATATGTTACTAGTAATTACATATCTATACATATAAATGTATTTTATTTATCTATTTCTAGATATTTTATGCTCTGTAAATCTTCATTAGTTTTGAAATATGAAAAGCAGTATTAGATATACTAATATTCAGATAAAATACTAATAGGAATATTTAATTTCTCTCTCTCTCTCTCTCTCTCTCTCTCTATATATATATATATATATACATTTCTAATACTTTTGAATTCATTTTTTAGAAAACTAGATTATTCAAATGACTTTTTCCCCCTCAAAAAATGCAACAGATTCAGAACACTAGTTCATATAACTTCTAATAGTTTAGTAATCCAGGAAGGAAGACGATAACTTGCTACTCCTATTCTTAGTTTTCTAGGGATGACGCAGAGAAATTAAAGATTCTAATACTATCGTTTAGTGGCCTCTATTGGTGTGCTTCCCAACAGTGAACATTACCTTGATGTTAGTTAACAAATTAATATTAATTAGATTTATTTACTCAGAAGACAGAACAAAAACTAAACTCCTTCTTTCCCACAAGGAACAGACAGGAAGAATGTGTTCTTCCCTTCTCATCAGGTTCACACCTGGGGAAAATAAACTCAACTTTCAAGTAATTGTTATAAAATGCTTGGCCACTTTTGGCAAGGAAAGGGTTAATTTCCTTCCCTAGGAGTTGGATTTTTGGTTTGTTTGTTTCCTCCCTTCTAGAAGTACCCAGCAATTTCACTTCTCAGCTGTTCTCTAACTTGGCTAGACTGGCTCCTTGCTGGGCTGCATCTAGTGAGATATTCCTCAAGACTATTGAATGGCATTCTCACCAGCTTCTGCTGCCACAACTCTGGGGCTCTGATTGTGGGACTTCAAATGTCTTTATATATCTCCTGGTCCCATCTATTGTTTAGGAGTTCCCATGATAATAGACTCATTCATCTCGAGCTAAGAAGAAATAATACAGGAGCAACAAGCACATGGGTCATGCACTCAGAGACAGAAATTAGCTAGGTAGGGGGAAAAACAGACTGAGCTACTGTCCTGTCCCCTACCTGATGGCTTATAGAAGGTCTTCCTTCTCAAAAGTCATTAGGAAAGAGATAAATTATCTGCTTGCCCCTTTTGTATGCACACCCAATTTTTCCTCAACAGTAAATTAAAAGCTTGTCCCCCCTCCAGGAGTTAGCTTACATGAGATAGTTTAGGAAAAAACCTTGAGGGTTCAGAAACTGGGGGTGTGTGGATAAGAGTAGGGCTTTTCTGCAACTCTTATTAGAACCAAGTTTACCAGGCTTCCATTGGCAAGTCATATTGACCACATTCTATGAACTGTATCATCATTGGCTATCCATCATTTTCTCAAATCCCCATTGTACTCTTATGATCCTAAAAGGATTGGAAAACATAAGTGAAAATGTATCCTCACCACTATTATTTTCCATAGTTATGACCTCTGAAGAATAATGAATAAAAAGCTGAGTTAAATATTACAGATCACAACAAAGTATCAATTCTTCCCTTGATACCTTTTTTCAATTTCTCATTATTAGTTATTCTTTTTATATAATCATGTGGTGTACGGATAAGGCCTAGTCTGTGATTTCATTGGTATATAGAATTTTCAGGTGAAGAAATTCTTTTTATCAGTGCAGTCTGGCACCTACTCTGAAATTTAGAATTTTAGAGAATTGCCTAGAGCATTAAGATCTTTCTGGTTTTAAGACTGGCTTTCTCTCTATCTACTGTTCCAAGTTGAATTTTTTTATCATAATATGGGAGGACTGAAAATGCTTGTCAGATACTATTCCTCTCCTTGCTCATTATTTCCATTTTCCCTTTGGAATCTAGCAAGTAATTGTTTTCAGGCTCTCTCATATCTGGCTAAACTAGAATTATTTATTAAATAGCTAAAAATCAAACGCAACACAACCAAAAAATTTAGAAGTGTCAGTTAAACTACAGACTAAACTTAACTATACAGGCCTTTGATCTGCTGAGAATAGAATTGAATATAATACTTAATTCATTTCCAAGCTTGCTCCAATGCCTTCAGTAAAAGTAGAATCAATTATTTTTACTATTTGAAATAAACACACCTAACATAAATAACCTCTGTTCAAAAAGAATAATTAATTATAACAATAACTAGCATTTATTTAGTTTTTTTTTTTTTGCAAGGCAATGGGATTAAGTGGCTTGCCCAAGGCCACACAGCTAGGTAATTATTAAGTGTTTCAGGCCGGATTTGAACCCAGGTACTCCTGACTCCACTGTGCCACCTAGCTGCCCCAATAACTAGCATTTTTATAACATCTACTAAGTGCTAAATCTGATGCAATTATTATGTCAATTGATTCTCACAAGGACTTTGAGAAAGAGATCCTATCATTACCCTCCTTTGACAGTTGAGGAAACTGAGGCAAATATAAATGAGGTGTCTTGTCCAAGGTCATAGAGTTAATAAATGACTTAGGCCAGATTTAAATTCATGTCTTCTTGATTCTAGCTCAATCTGTGAAACAGGGCTATTATTCTTCTCATTTTGCTGATGAGGTAACTAGTTAAAAAGTCAATTAACGTGCTGAAGGTCACATAATCAATATCTGAGGCAGGGATTTGAACTTGTCTTTCTTCTAAGTCTAGCTCTTTACTGTGCCACCTAGCTTCTTATCAAGAAACCACCAGGGTCAGCTGGGTGGTACAGTGGATAGAGTACCAGCCCTGGAGTCAGGAGGACCTGAGTTCAAAGTCAACCTCAGACACTTAATAATTACCTAGCTGTGTGACCTTGGGTAAGTCATTTAACCTCATTGCCTTGCAAAAAACAAAACAAAAAGAAAATGCTAACAAAGTTGATAAGTAATGATCATTCCAATTATTTTGGTATAGTCTTGGATAAGGTATCTTGAACATTGAGAGTTGATCAAGCATTAGAATTTGAACCCAGGTTTGGCTGACCTAGAAACCATTTCATCCAAAAAAACCATGCCATCTATGTAGATCCTAATATGAATAAACTAATAAAGACTACAAGAAATAGAAGCAGGAAAAATTGCAATGCTCAACAACTATTTAGCAAGACCAGAGAGAAACAAAGTATATGAGGTGAACCTATAATCTATTATTCAAAGAACATTTATTAAGTGTTTACAATGTGCCAGGCACTGTGCTAAGCATTGCAAACTCATATAGACATGAATGAAAAGTTCCATTTCCTGAAAAATAAGGCTTGGCAAAATAACTTATAACTGATAATACATGTAACTTGTATGATAAATACAATTTACATGAATCATAATTATATCATAATTATAATTGCCATACATATATCATAATTATAGGTGCCACTTCCTCTTCAGATTTTCCTATTGTATTGGGTATCAAATACTTTCATGTGATTGATGCATAAATAAATTAAAGCATCCTCTTGTTAATGTACAACCCTATGAGATGATATGTTAGATATCATTATTCCTATTTTTAAGATGAAGAAACCAAGGCTCAGAGAAGTTGTTAGCAAGTCAGCTGCCTAACATTTTCTCCACTATGCCAAGCTAACTAAATATTCTTCTTGAGAGTTGAGTATGGTGCCAGAGCTTTGGGGAGAAACTAAACGGTAGAAGCCGATTGCACTGATTCTTTTATCAGTTTATTTGTGGAAAGGAGGTGAGTATCATATAAATGAAGAATAGAACTGCCATTGCCCCATATTCTTCCTCAGACTTTTCCCCTCTCCATTATGTTTAGCCCTACTTTAGTCTACTGTTCCTTTGTTTTCCAATGAATAGGTCTGTTCAGTGGTATCAGTATGGGTTCACAGTCTAGGGTTGAGGCCTTTAGTGCTCTGGAACCTGTTCCCATTGCACAGCACAATTGGTTGTTTTTTGTGGGGTTTTTTTTGGCAAGGCAATGGGGTTAAGTAACTTGCCTAAGGTCAGACAATCAGGTTATTATTAAGTGTCTAAAGCCAAATTTGAACTCAGGTCCTCTTCTCTCCAAGATTGGTGTTCTATCCACTATCACTATACTACCTAGCTGCCCCCCCTCAATATTCTGTTCCTAAAGAAGAAGGTATATTGGTAGCAGGAAAGAGGTATAAAAGTCCATTTTGAAGTAAATACTATATACTCACATCAACATAGATATAGAATTAAAAATTCACAGAAAATCTTATCCATGGGTTCCTGAGGGGGAGTTTTTGAATTTCAAAAAAAAAACTATATTTCATTACAATTGGTTTTTCTTTGGATCCTATGTATTTTACTTATAGATTTTTTTAGAAAGATGCTAAGAAAGGGTTCATAGTTTTCATCAAAAGGTCAGAGATCAATGACACAAAAATGGAAGATTTCCTAATTTAGAACAATTTTTTTCATTCTTCCAAATGAGTAAACTAAGGTTTAAAAAGGTTAAAGGTTTTGTCCAACATCACATAGGAAATGTCAGAAGTAAAATTTGAACTCAGATCAACTGATTCAAAGGGAAATTCCAGTAAAAATATACTTGGAATTCTTTGAGATTTCAGATCTTTCAGAATAATCTTTTTGAGTGAGGCAAATTATCATTCTTTTAATATGAATGTTTGGAAAGAGGTTAAAAATTAATGGAACAGAACCTGGTGAAAAAGATAGATAATCAAGCTGATCAAATGTAGCTATAAGAATACTTTTCTTATGTTAACTCAAAAAATAACTCTCAAGTATATATCTACAGAAAGTTCCAAAATATTTTGAGACATTGAAGAAATGCTGAAATAACAGTATTGCAACCCAAAGTGAATACTCTATATGTTAGGATTCATATGAATTTCTTTATTATTATTATTATTATTATTATTATTATTATTTTTTTTTTTAAGGGTTTTTTTTGGGCGGTTGGGTTTTTTTGCAAGACAATGGGGTTAAGTGGCTTGCCCAAGGCCACACAGCTAGGTAATTATTAAGTGTCTGAGGCTGGATTTGAAATCAGGTACTCCTGACTCCAGGGCCAATGCTCCTAACGGCCCCTTGAGAGTGAATTTATAAGGAATATCTAAGCTTTTTAAAATTAGATTCCTCATTTTATAGTCATGCCTCATCCTGATAAGAACTTCTTTTTACATGGCATCAAAACTCTGATATCATTCCTTACTACTATTTTTGATTTCCTCCCTCTTTTGACTCCTTTTCACTGCTGGGTTCCTTTGACAAGCTACTGCTTCTCAGCCTTATTACTGATTTCTCATTGACCCTTCTAGTAAATGAAGCTCTATCTTCTTCGTAGTAAAATGACTGGTAAGAGATCATATTCTTTCAGCTGGTGATTAATAGGCCTCAATGATTAATTGAATTTTTACCAATGGAACCCTTGTCCCCTTTTTTGTTGTGAGAAAATGAAGTACCTCCTTCCTTCCCATTCACTCATAGGATATATGTAAAGTACCATCACCTTAATTATCATCTCTTAGAGAATTCTTTTTTTTTAACCTCTATGCCCATCCAGCAGTAATGGATGAATTGAGCAATAAAGAGAATAGAAAAGTGAAGTAGAAGAGAGACTTTGCTTGCTAAATTATGGTATTGTCATTTCCTACATAGAAATTAGGCAAATCCTAGAGGTTCTAGAGAAATTTCCAGGTAGGAAGACAGAACAGTATATGAAAGCCATATATTTATTGATTAATCTGAATTATAATCTGATCTGCTCTGTACCATTTCAATCCTATAAAATTTCTTTTCTATTATGTGTCCTTTTAACTTATAGCATTTTCCTCTATAAAATATCTATATTTGTTTATACAGTCACAGGAAAATCTACTCATGCTGTGGAAAGTTCCTGGAGAGGTCATACATAGTCACAACATTTAGAAATTGTTATGACAAAGCTCTATACAACTGAATAGCAACATTTTTTTTAGGTTTTTTTTTTTGTAGCAAATAGGGTTAAGTGACTTGCCCAAGGCCACATAGCTAAGTAATTTTTAAGTGTCTGAGGTCAGATCCGAATTCAGGCACTCCTGACTCCAGGGCTGATGCTCTTTCCACTGCACTACCTAGCCACCCCTGAATAGCAACATTTTAAAAGATTCTATTTAGAGCAATGGGGCTGACTTACCCAAGGTCACACAGCTAGGCAATTATTATGTGTCTGAGATCAAATTTGAACTCAGTTCCTCCTGACTCCAGGGCCAGTGCTCTATCCCCTGTGCCACCTAGCTGCCCCTGAATATCAACATTCTTAAGAGAATTATGTCTATGTTTAGTTAGGTATAGGGTCAGGAGATATTAATCCTTCCTTAACCTTTCCATATCTTATTCTCTAAAAACAATTGGACCATAATGTAATTCTTATCTAGGCAAGAAAAAGATTCCGAGTTCTAAAACATACACCCCTCATTTCCCTTTAGTTTTAGTATAAACCAGAGCATACAAATCTACAGACTGTAGAGTTAAACCACAGAAAAGTAGCTTTCAGTCCAGCTTGCTGTGACATTTTTTCATGACAGATGCTAGTCTTATGTCAGCAGACATTTCCAAATTCAGTGACCCTGATACTGACACACTTTATATTTCTTATCATTGAAATTCTCACTCTTGATGATAAGTTCCTCTCTCTAGTCTGAATCAGTGCTGATAAATTCCCTTAACTTAATCCCATTTTCTTCTACATTAAAAGCTATTTCTTATCAGGATCTGGGAAATATTTTGGTTTTTCATTTTGAATGGATACAATTGAAAGCAAAGTATTTAAGGAGATTCATGTTAAGACAATTTTTATATCACCTCTGCATTAAATATTCTGCATTGTATAATTCAAAACATACAATGATTTTTTTTGCAAAAGAGTTTGCTAAAAGAATAATAGTATGTTAAACTAGTATAAAAAGATTTTTAAAAATTAAAATTAGTTTAAACTTGTATCATCTCCTTTATTAAATGAATACTTTTTGTTTCTTTGAGCATATTCTCAAACACTTCATATTCCCAAAACAAAAGATCGGATCAATAATCTTTTTTTCTGTTACTGTAGAGTGCCTAAAATACTGTTTTCATAAGTTTATGTTATTTATATGACTTGTTCATTTACTAATATTTAATATGGTTTCTTCATTTCATTTCTATGTAGAAAAAATTGGCAATCATTTATCAGATTCTATATAAATTAAATGTAAAGGCATTTGATCTTGACTCAAGTGATTAATAGAGAAGAAATATGAGATTTCTAAAATTCTCAGCGTTTGCATTCAACTACCATTTATTATGACATTTAATAAAATAATATCCATGTAATAAGCTAAAAACAGCAATGGGATAGTGCTTTATCTGAGAGGATCAGTTGATAAAGTGACTCTTCCTCTAGATTTTCTCTACTTATTTCATAATTTCATTCTTTCAGGGAAGGATGCAAAAATATGAAGGTTTCTATTAATGATATTTTCATTATACTTGAAAATAACAATGGATACAAAAGGAATATATGAGGTCTGATATCTTTAATAAAGGTATTTTAGATTTTTCTTTGAAAATTTTCATGTGGAGACTATAGCACAAAACCATATTTTTGAACTCAGATGGATAGAACTTAATCTTGAAGACTTTTCTGTATGTGACTCTATAGTTTTCATCTTACCTAGACATTACTCTGTGGATTTGAGAATTTTACTCTCATCTCTTTGGTCCCCTTTTAACCCTTTTAAAAATGAAAAGAAAGGAAAAATAAATTAGAGAATAGAAGAAAAGAGAAAAAAAAATCATGTCCTAAGCAAATATTCAGATTAACAAGATCTCAAATACAAGATTTATTTAACACAAAAACAAAAACTGATTTCAAGTCTGTAAACAATAAAGATAGCTCTGATTCTCTGGGGTGGATGCCTAAGATGGTATAGTATATAGGGTATTGGACTTAAATTTATAATACCCTTCCTTCAATCTCTAAATTTCATCTCTGATTTACCATGTTGCCTTGGTACAGCTCTTTAGATCTCACCTTGCTAGCAAAAATATTTCTTTTTAAGTGTGTGATATTGACAGGCTGTATTTTCATCGTGATTACAGGCCTTAAAATCAAAAATATGTTATAATGCTGAGTTGATTTTTTGACCCTTGATGTGGATTTGGTTCAATATTTATGATAGTAAAGTAATACTTTCATTTCCTGCTTTCTAATTTGAGATTTCAAATGCAAAGTAGAGAAAGAAAACTGGGCTCCCTGAAGTTCTATTTCAATTTCTGACAATATGATGAAAAAATAAACAGCACTTTTGATTGGCTGTTGAGCTGGAAATGGACTGCATTCACAAAGCACTGAATTGTCAACAGCAAATCTCTCTTTCTCTCTTTCCTATCTACCTGGAGGCAAGGACTGTTGTAAACCTCTAGGTTAAGAGAGAGAATAAACACTTGCAGTCTAATCTTCACACCCAGACTGCCAGGGTGCCAGGAGCATATGGCCCTGCTGTTGCTCTGGTGAAGGAATAGAAGAGATGGAATAAGTTAGGCTGCAACCTTGTAAACTTGGAAAGGTTGAGAGAGCCTGGCTGAGTTCTGGGACTTAAGAATTCAACTAGCCTTTGGCCCCTAGTTCCTAATACCAACTTGGTTTTTGAATCCAGGTAAGGAGAGACAGTTACCTCCTTTGGCTGATTAGTACATTTTGAATGAACTCCTAGCTAAACAGATAATCAAAAATCTTTTATTCACAATGTTATTAGGAACACTCATTCCCATGTATGGTGTAACTTGGAAAGAGAGCCAGATACCTTCATTCTGAGGCATCAGTGCTTCCAGAGGCAAGCTCAGCAAGCTTCTTCTCATAGTTTGGCAGGAGTCAGAACAAACTGGGCATGATGAGACTGGGTTCACATTGGCCAGATACTATTCAGGGAAGTTTTGTATGTACTTAAAAAATTTCATAGTTCCAATATATTCAGAGAAGAAAAAAAGTAGAACATTGATATTTCACATAAGGAAATTCAATATCAGAAAATTCATATATTAAAAAAGGGATCCATTTGAAAGTTATTGACCCCTTCACAATGAATTAACAGAGGATTCTTTTATATGGCTGCCTTCTGTCTTCAAAATGTTCTAGTTCTCTTAGTGATCTCCAAATAGGTTGCAGTTTGCAATAATTCAATTTACAACATTTAAGATATTACTTTTAATGCAGAAAACAAGACTCATCTTTGAAATAAAAGGAGTCATCATTCTTTTAATTATTTGTCTGATGTTAAATCTTTACTTACCATTCATGTAGCCCTACCCAAGGGCTAGACCCCCTGTGGGGGCTCAATATGTGCTTGTTGATTTGTTGACAAGGAGATGCATTTGCCATGATGAAATAGAACATTCACAGTCTGTGAAATCATGAAGCTGTGTCTTTCTATGACTGAAATAACTATTCAACTCGATGAAAAAATCAGTCAATAAGATGGAGGAGAAATAAAATAAACCATCCAGATTGGTTTCTTGCTTTCTACAGATCACATAACCAGTTGATCAACTACAAATTTCATTTCTCCATTGTTTGCTTTGGCTTGGTGACAGACTTAGGGAGAATTGTCCCTGGGGCCAGGGATGCCAAAACCAAATAAGGCTGCCACAAGAAATCTGGCGACAGACCGAGCCAGAAGTCCCAGAGTTAGGAGAAGCACATTCTGTGATAGGAGCCAGGAATCAGAAGCCAAAGTAGCAGCTGTAGACAGGCAGATGCCACTACCAACACAGTCCCAAGGACAGGCAGACCAGAACCAACACCAGCCCCGAGGACAGGCAAATCCCAAGGACAGACAGACACCACCACCACCAACACAGCCATGAGGACAGGTAGATGCCACCACCAACACAGCAATGAGTATTGTTGTTGGGACAGCCTTGCTTCCTCATTCTCTGTCTCATTTGGAACAAGTAGACAATCTCAGAATTTGTACATGATTTTGATTAGATGAAAAATATGGAAAATTTGGCAACTGTTATGATGTTAGGAGACTATCAAGATTTGAAGAGACACCCTATTTTCCAGAGCTAAGACCCAGCAAGAGTTGCTATAACAACAAACTTTTGCATCCACCCTCTGGATGATCTCATTCTCTGGCAAAATTGCATAAGTACTGTATCATTTTGACCAGCACCAGGTGTGCTCTGAGCTTACCAGTCAAATACCTACCAGACAACCACCAATCAAGTGTCCACATTCAGGTCATGAAGCACAGCTATAAATCAAATTTGTCTCCTTATTGTTACCCCTCACAGTCAGGACCATTGACATGAGTATTGAGATCTCCCTATGCTGTCTTGGGTCCTACTATGACAGGTGGGGCCCCTGGCACATGTGTCTAGATCTCACCTTGCTAGCAAACTATTTCTCTCACTTTCAGATTAAATTTATATTTGATTCCTGACTTTTCTCTTGCAGTCCTGCTCTTTTCTGTCCCAGCCAGCCATAGGCTTGTTTGGTCTAGCTGACGAAACTTTGGAAGCCCCTGATAGGAAAACCTTGAGAGCCCTTATAGAAGGAGCATGCAGATTTTTTTTTTTAATTAAGGCAGATGAAATCATACTAATGTAAAATAAAGGTATTGTTAATGATATAGTCAATTCCACATAGGAGTTCTTTGCACTCAGGTAAATATATCTCAAACTTAATATATTTGAATAAATAATATTGTAAATATATAGGAGATTGCAATAACAGAGAGAATACTAATTGGATTATATTTATTGACGTCATAGAAGATAATTATAATAAAGTCATCTGACATTGGGAATTGGACCTTTCTATGACCTAACATAGGGAGTTAGTTACTTATGCAACCGAGGATGGGCCACCTGAAACCAGTTACTCTGAGTGTGTGCCATTTGCTCTGCCTGGGCCAACTCCTATGGAGACTTGGGAAGCCTTCTTCTGAAAATGTGGCATGATAGGAACTAGAGTGGCCCAGTTTTCCATTCAGAGTACATGTAGTTATTGTTTATTTCCTGCTGGCTTAGTGCTGTGGTGCTGAAAACAGCAGTTCTTCTGCCAAGGAAGGGAGAAATTTCATCTCTTTGTGTCTTTTGTATATGCACACCAAGTTCTGGCTCAGCAGGCAATTAAAAGGCTTTTCATCTTTACACAGTACGGGCATAGGAAATACTCAGAATCCCTTCCCAGAATCTGAATCAGGGCAGGTCTCCTCCATTTCTCATGACCAGAGGCATTTCCAGAAGTGGGTTCCCTGAGCCTCCATTTGCTTTGTCTTCATTTTTTTTTAGAAAGATTTTATTTATTTTGAGTTTTACAATTTCCCCCCATCCTTGCTTCCCTCCCGCCAACCCCCACAGAAGGCATTCTCTTAGTCTTTACATTGTTTCCATGGTCTTCACTGATCTCACTTGAATGTGATAAGAGATAAATCATATTCTTAAGAAAGAAAAATAAAGTATGAGATAGCAAAATTACATAATATTTTTTTTTTCTAATTTGAAGTTAATAGTCTTTGGTCTTTGTTCAAACTCCACAATTCTGTCTCTGGATACAGATGGTATTCTCCATCTCAGATAGCCCAAAATTGTCTTTAATTGTTGCACTGATGGAATGAGCAAGTCCATCAAGGTTGATTATCACTGCCATGTTGCTGTTAGGATATACAATGTTTTTCTGGTTCTGCTCATCTTGCTCAGCATCAGTTCATCCAAATCCTTCCAGGCTTCCCTCAAACTCCTATCCCTCCTGGTTTCTAATAGAACAATAGTGTTCCATGACATACATACATATATATGTATATCATGTGCTTTGTCTTTAAGCTGATTAGATTTGCATATGCTTGGAAAACAGGACTCAAACTGGCCAGTCCCTTGCTATCAATTAATGAGTAGTATACAATGTAAGGAGAAAGGATAAAGAGCATTTGGGGGGTAAAATGGCTATCACTATATAGTTGAAACTGGTCATTTGGTGTCCACGAGGAAAAAATGTCTCAGTTCTTTCCATTGCCAACTAGACTGTAACAATGTACAACAATATTTCACAAATATAGCAGGCTGTTTTTCTTTTTAATCTCATGACATACATGTCTTTTAAATATCTCAATTTAAGTATTTAAAACCCAATGGAACTAAATAAGTAAAATATATTAAAGACAGAATGGAGTAACACATTCATAGAAAAAGAATTGGCTACAAATCCAAGCATATTACTCTTATTAGCTTTGCAATCAATGCAAATCACTGACCCTCAATTTATTTGAAAAAAATATATTTGTAGAAACATAAAATGGGTGGCACAGTCTTTCATGAGACATGTCAGGGATGCTAAGGCTCCCAGTGAATTGTGCTAAGGAGGCATTGGTGCCAGTGTGAATTGGTTGCCATTTGTTAAATTTTTTGTCTGAGCATTTATACCTTGAAAACTGGCAAGCTCTACAAGTCAGGGATTTATCTATTTTTTTTTGTTAATTTCTAGACATAAGAAATTCAGAAAAATATTATAATGCCAATTAAGCTTAAATGTGTGTGATCAGTACAATTTTTTGAGAGGTAATTGTTATACATTCCCCAGCATACCACTCTCTTCTCCAGGCTAAATAAGCCCTGTTTCTTCTATTAATTCTCATTTGGCATGGACTCAAAAACTTTTCACCTTCCTGATTACACTCACAAAGATCATCTACTATAAACAGGGCTATCAACCGTTGTCCTGCCACTGGACTTTGACTCAGGAAGAAGTAATAAGGTTGCCAACTGCTCAACTCTGTCTCACTTTTAAACCCAATCCAATTGCAAGTCAAGTCACAATACTTGATGTTATTGGTCCTCTTTGAAAAGGAAGGACCAGCAGCAACAGCAACAACATCAGCCAAACTGAATTAAAACTACAATGAAATGAAAGGGAAGCTTTTTTTTGTAAAGTTATGTTGGGTCAAGAGGAACATCAAAGAAAGGATAGGACTCTGATTCAGGGTAGAAAAGATAAAAGATAACAAAAATGAGAAAGAATATAGAAATCTTTCAGTTTGTATTTTGCTTTTGTTTCTTCGAACAAGAATTTTCTTCAGCTGGAAGCAATAAAGTACAAATGATTTAAAATGAAATGAAGTTTAAGATGAAAATATATATGTTAGAAGGGGTATAGAGTATGAACAGAGAACATTAGAATTTTTGGTGTGAGAGTTGCTTAGTCCTTTTCACCTCTGAACATCTTATGTGTGGCTCCAAGAAATTGTGGCATCCAAGTCACACCTGGTAAACTATTTGGGAGACAGGTTAAACCAGGTTGAAAGCAACTGTGGGTCTCAAACTCATCAGTGAAATAAAGGGGTGTACATCCTACACATATATAGACTTTCAGGTGAAATGGACAGATGAGGATAGTTTTCTGCAATGGTCACGAAGGCAGCCTAAGCAGGCATTGCAGAGTGCTTTAACCTTGGTTAGACATCAAACACACCAAAGGCATTCATGGCATCTTAATAGTCACCAGTTGTTTTGACTCTGTCTTGCCACTGGACTATGATGATTTGACTCTGTCTTGCCACTGGACCATGAGGGAATTAATTAATTAAATCTAATTTATACATGAATAAAAAGACATCACCCCAACCATGTTACCATTTTTACTTATCTCATAGGCCCATGGTGACAGGCAAGTGATGAAGCAGCAGCTGCAGAAACAATGGGAACTGTAGTCACAAACTCTGCACACAGGTGATCCAGTCATGGATTTATCTTTTCACTAGAAGTTGCAGTGGGATCCTGCAGCCCCCTGGGCATCTGAGTTGCCTCTTAAAGGTTACACTGCTTACCTGATAGTGTAAGAAAAATGGTTTGCTAAAAATTTTCTGTTTTTCCACCTCTGGATTGTTTATGAGGCAGGCAGGGATCCCACCCTGTGTCTGAAACATGAAAAATAAGCAAAAAATTCTGCAAAGATATTTTCATTCACTATCAGTACATGGCACATGTGCACTCTGATAACACAAAATCCAGTAGATACGAAAGAGGAAAAGTTCTTGTTACAATAGAATTTAGCAGGCATCATCAAATTGTAGCTCTGTGCCAAATGAAGTTCAACTTATTGAAGTCAGAGCTGGATAAATGTTTATCTGGAGTTATGTTAGTAAAGGGAAGCCTCATGAAGCAGGCATAGGTTTTTGCAATCAAAACTAATCTAGCGGCAGCTAGGTGACACAGTGGATAGAACACTCACGCTGGAGTCAGGCGTACCTGAGTTCAAATCCAGCCTCAACCACTTAATACTTAACTAGCTGTGTGGCCTTGAGCAAGCCACTTAACCCCATTTGCCTTGCAAAAACCTAAAATAACCCTAATCTAATCAACAAGCTTTCATGCCTACTAAGAAATTGAATGACAACTCAAGACAATGCAATTGCCACTTGTAGGAAAATGCCATGCCATTATTATTAGTATCAATGCTCTCACCTTGATAAATCCTGTTGGGGTTAAAGAAAAAATTTATGAACACCTGGAGACCCTTATCATCAGTGTACCAAAGAGGAGCAGCTTATATTTCTAGGTGACTTTAATGGTAATGTAGGCTCAGACTATCAGGCATGAAAGAGTCCTTGGGAGGAATGCAGTTGGAAACAGCAACAGCAATGGATACCTACTTCTGAAGACTTGTGTGTCTCATGACCTTCTCTTCACCCTGTATTCTATTTGTCTAAACAAAACAAAACTTTCTGCACCCTTGCAGCAAATATTGGCATTTAAAAGATTGAGATTATAAGGAGAAGAGACATAACAGGATGTGAGAATGATGAAGGCAATGTGTGGTGTGGAGTGCTAGACTGATTATAGACTTTCCCTCTCCAAGTTAAGATTCACATTCTACAACAGCAGTGGCCCCATAGGCAAAAGAAGACTAGTATAATTAATGTCAATATATTATAGAACTTCTCAGAATGGGAACAGTTTATTGCCAACATGGAGGGAAAGTTGAACCAACATAGGAGTTGGTAATAGTGGAGTAGAAAAGGAGTAGACAACTTTCAGAGATTTGATGTACAGCACTGCATTTTTCCATCTGGGTCAGAATACTCACAAACATCAAAATTGATTTGATGAAAATGATGGGGAAATTCAGAAGCTGCTAGTTCATCTCTAAGAAGGCAGCATTTAATTCCATCAAAAATGAAGTACAAGTGAAGCTTGGAAAAATGAAGTATTCTTGACTCAGCAAGAGGGCAGGGTGAAATTCAGTATTATGCTTATAGTAACAATCCAAAGCACTTTTATGACACTCTGAAGGCTATTTATGGGGTAAAGACATGTGACACATTTCAACTACTCAATGGTGATGCAGCCACATTCATTAGAGATAAAAAAAACCTAGAATAATGGGATGAACATTTCCATAATGTTCTTAACAGATAGTCATCAATCAAAGTGGAAGCCATTGACTAATCCCTCCCAAGTGGAAGTTCCAACCCAGGAAGAGGTTTGGAATTCCATTAGGCTCCTTTCATGTGTCAAAGCACCTGGTATGGATTCTATTTCAGGGGATATTTACAAGTTGGGAGTCCATAGCTCAAAGAAAAGCTTACTGAGGGGCCTCTAGGTGATGCAGTGGATAGAGCACTGGCACTGAAGTCAGGAGTACTTGAGTTCAAACCCGGCTTCAGACACTTAATAATTACCTAGCTGTGTGGCCTTGGGCAAGTCACTTAACCACATTATACCTTGCAAAAAAAAAAAACCTAAAAAAAGTTTGCTGACATTTTCCATTTCTATGAAAATAAGTGAAATATAGTGTCCTCTGACAATTACAAAACAGGGAATCTTAGTCAATGTTGGTAAGATTCGTGCCAGAATACCACTTAATAGGCTGATCTTTCAACTGGAAGATGGTCATCTACCTGAGAGCCAATGTGGCTTTAGAAAGAGCCAGGGAATAATTGATAGGATGTTTGCTACCCAACAACTCCAGGAGAAATGCCAAGAGCAGAAGAGAGGTCTGTACACAACTTTTATAGATCTGACCAAGACCTTTGATACTGTCAGTCAGGAGTAGTTATGGACAATTAGTTCAAAGTCTGGTTCCTCTAAAAAGTCAATCAATGTTGTGTATCTATTTTATGATGGTATACTTGCCTAGGTCCTGGATGCTCTCTCACTTTCCCAGTCAGCAATGAAGTGACACAAGACTGTGTGCTTGTCCCCATGAATTTTTTTCCATGATGTTTTTATCCTTGTTATCAAATGTCTTCAGTGTGGAAGAACACAGAATCAAGGTCAGCTACCTCACTCATAAATTTTTCAAACAACGAATAAAGTATAGAAAGTGTTTATGCATGATTTTTTGTTTACAGATGATATTTGCAGCCTTTGAAATTATGATGCAACAATGCATGGATTGATTCTCTTCTTCTTTTATCAATTTTGGTCTAACAATTAATATCAAGATGACATTGGTGCTTCACCAACCAGCATCACACCATCAATATGCTGAACCATTGGTTACAGCAAATGGAGAAGTTTTGAATACTGTGGATTGGTTCATTTATCTTGGCAGTGTCTTTTTCAGGGATGTACACACTGATAATGCTGTTGATGCAGGCATTGCCAGAGCTAACTCAGAGATTGGAAGGCTCTGAAGGAAAGTGTGGCATAAAAGAGATATTGGAATATCAAACTGAAAGTCTATAGAGCTGTTGCGCTGACCTCATTGCTGTATTCCTGTGAAGCCTGGACATTCTAACAGAACCACACTGGGAAATTTAATCTCTTCCATTTGAATTGTCTTAGAAAGATTCTGACAGCATAAGGTACCAGACACCAGTTTTTTATTTGAACTACCAGACAATCAAAGTTTACTACAGAGAGCACAACTCCAATGGGTTGGACATATCATTCAAGTGCCAAATGTATGCTTGCTAAAAAGATTATTTTACAGAGAACTCACACAGAGCAAGCCTTCACGTGGTAGTCAGAAAAAGTTATATTAGAACACTTTCAATGTATTAATTAAGAACTTTGGAATTGGTTATGCACCATAGGAGACACTAGCACAGGATTATTCACATGGCGTGCCATCATCAGATGTGCTCTAAAAGGCATGAGTATTGAAGTTGCTAAAAAAGAAATATGAGATGAGTAAATGTAGAGATTTCACCCCAAATGTTAACATGGACTTATCTGGGTCAAACATGTGGTAGATTATTCCAATCTCGTATTGGTCTGATCAACCACACTCAGACACACTGTAACTTGACTCAAACATAGCGATGTCATTTTGATTCTTTCTGAGAATAAGGACAGCAACCCTAACCAGAAGAGTCTCTCCAAGAATTTAAGCCACTAAGTTCAAATGAACTACATCATAATGACAGAATTAATAGATGAGATTGTTGAACCCATGTTAGTGATCTTTGAAGGGTCTAAGAGTGAAGGAGAGATTTTATAAAAATAGCAAAAAAGTCCTAAATTTCAAAAAATAGACATAGAAACATCATAAATTACAAACTGATAAAAATCAGTTTATTCTACTCCAGATAACAATCTGTTCCACTCCAGATGACATTTCTAAAGATTGTACATTCATAAAAGGAAATGACAATCACTAACAGCCAGTATAGTTTCAAGAAAATAATATTCTGCTAATAATTTATTTTTTCCAAAAAAGATACTAGATTGGTAAATCAAGGTAATGTTATATATGCAGTATTCCTAGATTTCAATATTTGACAAAATCTCTCCTGCTATTCTTTTCCTCAATATATATATATATATATATATATATATATATATATATATATATATGTATGTATGTATAAATCATGATTGACTTAGACAGTATTCTTAGAAAAGTAGTAATTAATACATTATTGACAACTTGACTGATCCTTAAGTGTTGCTCTTAAGTAAATTAAAGCAAAGCTTCCATAATACCTACTTAGAAATAAGACACTTATAATTGATTTAAAATCAAGTTATCCTTGAATGTATAATGCCTTGGTGAGAGAGAATAATGATTCTAGTTCTCTTATGGTATTTGGGACAAATGATTATTCATGCCAGGTCTATATAGGAGCTATGCAGGAATTCTTAACTAAAGAATTAGCATTGAGAATTTGTGGAAAATTATTTCAAAGTTTAATGGCCCAAAAATGTCCATCAGTATTGTTCATGAACTTTGTGATGATATACTTGCTTAGGTATTAGATGCTGGCTGATACTTTCACACTTTCCCAGTCTCCTATGAAGTAAAAACAGGACTGTTTGCTTGCTACCATTCTGTGTGTTTGGCATGATGTTTTCATCCATGATATCAAATGTATCATTGAGTACATAGAAGGAGGAGGGGTAGTAAACTATTCAAAATCAGTAAAAATTCCTTGTCCCTGCCAGATCATTAGTCTCAGTAAGAATTCTGAATTAGAGTTCTTCAGTAATAATTACACATTTGGTTTCTTCTTATCAATGACTCCATTGTCAAACAGATATATCAAATGTCTGAAGCTGCTGAATCTTATTAGAATGGTAACATATCATTCATAGGTCAAAAACAATCTGTTTTATGAACATCTCAAGAAGAATTAACAAAAGATTTATTTTTGTCTATATTTATTTTGTCATTGAAAGCAGTCAGTCTATAGTATTCAATAATAAATAGTAATCAATCAATTGTATTTATAAAGGCTCTACTTTGTCTAGGCACTATGTGAGGTTCTAGGAACACAGGGGGGAAAAACTGAAGCAGTTCTTGACCTCAAGGATGATATATGTGATTGCACATAGAAGAGTATAAATAAAGTATAATAGGTAGCAGTTACAAAGAACTTTAAAATTTGCAAAGCATGTTACAAATGGTATCTAATTTAACTCCAAGAAATTTCACCAAGATAGGTCCATTTTGAAAAGGTAATTTGCCCAGTGTCATATAGATAGTAAGTTATCCACCATGTTACATTTGAGCTTAGGTCTTACTATTTCCAAATCCAGCATTATATCCATATCATCAACTTGTCTCCCCAGTAGGAAATCAGTGAGAAGCAAATTTTCATAAGCATTGTAACAAAGGGATTATGAAACAGAAAAATTGGAATGGACAATCCAAAATGTGGGAATGATATTCTAACAAAGCGACTGACAGTTTAAATTATCTTCTCTAAGATTTTGGATGATATACCATTTGACGTATACATGTTTAATATTGATATTCTTTGCCTATGGTACCTTTTAGGAAGATGTAGTTTATTTCCTTAAACCTTTTAATTTTTCTATTTTTGTTTTTGCTTTTTCTGAAATTAGGATTATTATCCTTGCTTTTATTATTCCAACTGAAATATAATAATATTCCTACTCCAGTCTTTTACCTTTATTCTATGTGTATCTCTGCTTCAAAACTGTTTTGTGTAAACTGCATAGGGCAGGATTCTGGCTTTTAATCCACTCTTCTATCTACTTCTGTTTTATGGGAAAGTTCATCCCATTCACATTCAGAGTTATGATTATTAACTCTATATTTCCCTCCATCCAATGAGAGTTAAGAGTATAGAGCCCTGTCCAGTGTTCAAAATAAAAAAAATAATTAAGAATACATGCAAAAAGTGATTATAGATTTAGAATAAAAATAAGGAAATCTATCTTTGAAGTCAAGGAATAAAAGGCTATTAATAATTCAGAAGTAGTCAGCATTTTCAAATATTTTAAGTTATTTGAGAAGGATGGAGGAAAAGATATGCTTCAGTGTCTGTAGAAAACATTACTATTATACCTACATTCTGTTTATTCATTTTGTAACTTTCTAAAACTTTTATTTATCTGAATTATATCTTCATTCATTTCTTAGCTTCCATTGACCACAAAAAGATGTGTGTGATTTTCACTTTTGATGTAATGGAGAGTATTTTCCTAAATAGAATCACTCATGTTAGGAGAAGGGAGATACATTGCTCTGTGATAGGCCTTTATATTTATATCATCATTATAACTTTGATTTTTATTATTACTATTAATATTAAAATTAAGATAGTTCACTCAATTCTATAAAATTATTGCATATAATAGATTTTATTCCATCTTGTGGTCCTAGAATTCAGTCATCAGAATTTAGATGTTTTAGGGTAACTTTTTTGGGGGGTGTTGGAATTTTAAGGAGATTTATATCCCAGTGTTTGAATCAGAGACTTTTAAAAAACCACACTTTTTAAGTAATCTTTTAGGTTTATGTTTGTGTTTAAGTTTCTTTTGGATAACAGAATGCCATTCATGAAGCAATATCAGTTTTGACAGGGGGAAAGGATTGTGTAGAGTATACTGGAATTTTTTTATTTATTCATGAAAATTATGCTTCCCTTAAATGTAATTCAATATCAGTTTAGTTTTTTCTGACTACTGTGTTGATCTGTTAACTCAATAGGCATGTAATCTGATAACAATTCTTATAACTTCTTTTCAGTAGTAACTACTAGCTATCTCTTCTTCATCTTGTATTCAGAAAATTAATATTTATTTCTCTTAGTTCTTATCTTCTTAGAGTCAACTCAATATTCTAAGCTGGTAAGATCTTTTTAGATAATGATTTTTAGATCATTTAGATTTAGATCATCTTTTTAGATAATGATATAGAGTGTTATTTATTCCAGCTTTGTGTTATTTACATTTTAAAAAATGCAGCATCAATTTCTGTATTTATTTCATTGGAAAAAAATGTTAAATATTATAGGACCAAGCAAAAAACCCTGAGGACATCCCATTATAGACTTCCTAAGTTGATGTCAAATTATTAATTACTACTCTTTGAATCTAGTCAATCAACCAGTTAAGAGTATATAAAAATAATATCTTTCACAAAAAGAGCATGAAAATATGTCTACTATGGGACATGACCACAAAAACTAATGACAAAGTGCACTAAAATGTCTTTGGTTGAGAGAAAGAAAACTCAGAACTTTAATGAAAGAAAGAATGCCAAAGTAATCTGGGTGTGGAAGAAGTAAAAAATAAGAATATTATCTTGTTGTGCTATGTGGTTGAATTTAGTTTATCCTAACTATTCTTACAACAGCTGTAAAATCAATTTATAATAAGGCAGTTTACTTTTAGAAAAAATCCTCAAGATAAGATCTATCCATTTTAGCCTTTTCATTCAAGGTTATTAATTCATCTTTTCATACATTCCTTTCCCCATTAGTGATTAGTTACTGCCCTAGGTTGGATCTAAATATATCTAGTTTCTTTGTCATTAGTTTTGATTTGGTAGGTCAACCTGCCACTTATAAATCAGTAGATGAGACTTCAGAAATGCTTAAGAAACTTTGGATATGATTACTACTATATGTTTGCCTCAGTTAATTTATATTTGTCATACTTTAAATTCATTTTGTGGATGTAAAATTTTATTTGAAACATATAGAATATAAGATGAATAGACTTTTCTGTTCATTATTTCTATTCATATTTCATTAACGTTTTAGTGAATTAATGTCCTCTTGTGCAAAGATTGCTTGTTACACCATTGAAAATATACTATTCAGAAGTTATTCTGAGCTACTTTATCCTAAGAGATTAGTGATAGGCAATTGTATTCAGTCAAAAACAATGATGTTCCTTAACTCTTTTCTTTATGAAAGGATGCTACAGAAAGTTATTATTGATTGGTCATTATTTAATTTTCAAATTGTTTGTTAATGTAGTTCCTGATATGATCTTACCTAAAGCTAAATGTCAATTTGTTCAACAGTCATGGTACTCTATTCAATCAAGTATAGCTTAATTGTCATAAGATACATAAGAAATGTGTGGGGAAAGTCTTTTCACTCACATAATCTGTCCTTTCCTTGACCTTGGTTTCATTAGGATACAAATATGGATAGCAAGACAGTAGGATGCTAAAAAATGTTAAATTCCAACAAGTTGCTATCTTACCTGGATTTCTTTTTCCCAGGAGAGATCTATCTTCCTTTATGTTTCTGCTGATCCACTTAACTCCTCTAATGGTTGGTGGGAGATTCCAAGGAAATACAATGATTGAATAATAAATATTCTATATATCCTAAGCCCTTTACACTTAATATTATTTTTTGTCTACAATCTGAGAAAGACATCATTTAGATGTAATCCAAGGTATGCTATCAAAATGCCCAGTTTGCATATATATGGAATTTTTTTAAGTTGTCATTTGGGGCAACTAGGTGGCATAGTGGATAGAGCACTGGCCCTGGAATCAGGAGGATCTGAGTTCAAATCCGACCTCAGACACTTAATAAATACCTAGCTGTGTGACCTTGGGCAAGTCACTTAACCCCTTTGCTTTAAATTAAAAAAAATGAAAAAAAGTTGTCATTACAAGGATCTTTACTACCAATTTCATTCTGAAATATGGTTCCAATCTTTTCTTTACTGAAGTTTTTCTAATCCTTCATTGAAGTATTCTTAATATATTTATGATTATCAGAGACTGGAAGATAGATTCCCAGCAGACTTTAGGTTCTTCTTCATTGTTTCCATTTGTTTAGGGTATATTCAGGGATGACTAGTATTTTTGGTGTAAAGGTTGCCAAAGCCTTTTCTGGGCTACTTTCCGGTTTTGGTCTCTATTTGATCCACCTCATTCTCACCATGGTTCCAAGAAGCTGTAGTATGTGCATTGACATTGCAGGAAACCATTTTAGCAGATGAGCTAAACTAGGTTTAGGGTAAATGAGGGGTCTCAAACATGAAAGTGAGTAAAGGGGTATCTCCTGCAAGCATGTGAAGACATCTCCTAGTGGAATGGGAAGATGAGAACAATTTGTTCCAATGCCAATGAATACAGCTGAAGCAGGCTCCTTTTGAGTTTTCAGAGTTTAGTTAGATATCAAAGATGCCAAAGTAATCCACTGCACTTTGAGGTATCACCAGTACTCTTGACTCTGGTACTGCCACTGGACCATGATGACTCTGGAAAAAAGAGTGCCCCTGATGTCTCTATACAACTGCCTCTCTTAAATTCAATTTCTGCACAAATCAAAAGGTATCACCCATCTATTTTACCATATTTACCTATCTCATAATCCTGGGCAATAGACCAGTAATGAAACTGCAGGTCCAAATAAATGGGAATGGTTGTTGCAACTCTGCACACAATTGGCTAAGGCCATAGTGTTGTCTTTTAACTAGTGTGATTCAGCAAACCCCTGGATGTCTGAATAGCCTCTTCAGGATTGCATTGTTCACTTCCTGGTGAAGGAATGGGCTAGAAAATGTGCCCTAAAAATTGTCTGCCTATCCAACCCTGGATAGTTTACTGAGGCAGGCAGGGATCCTACCCTGTGATTGAAACACAAAAAAATTTACAAAATACTTCTGCAAGGTGATTTCACTCACCATCAACACATGAAACTTAATTTTATAGACAATGCAAAATCCAATAGATAGGAAAGAAGAAAAATTCTTGTTACAACAATATGCAGCAGTATCACATTCAAATAACAGCCCTAAGTGAAACAAGGCCAGCAAAGGAAGAACAGCTTAATATTCATGTTTTCCTTGAGTAATGGCAGTGAAAGGGAAAAATGTAAACTGGCATAGGTTTTACATTCAAGACTAATGACAATGCAATTGCCACTTACAGGAAAATCCAACACAACCATCTTCAGTGCCTATGCTCACACCAAAAAATAAAGTTAAATAAAATAAAATAAAAGTTGACTGCAATTATCCAGGTTATATGGCAAGAAGGGGCAAGCCCCAAAGAGTTCAAGGATACCTCCTTTGTCCCTCTCTATAAAAATAAAGAAAATATATTGTCCCATGACTATTGGGGAGGGGGATGTCTCTCTCAGTGTTTACTGGTAATATTCTTGCCAGAGTCCTTTTTTTTAGTTTTTTTTGCAAGGCAAATGGGGTTAAGTGACTTGCCCAAGGTCACACAGGTAATTATTAAGTGTCTGAGGCTGGATTTGAACTCAGGTCCTCCTGACTCCAGGGCCAGTGCTCTATCCACTGTGCCACCTAGCTGCCCCAGAGTCCTTCTTAATAGATTGATTCTTCTCCTGGATGAGGGTCATCTACCTGAGAGGCAATGTGGCCTTTGGGAAAGGCCCAGGAATGGCTGATATGGTGTCTGTTGTCTGACAATTCTAGGAGAAATATACTCATTATTTGTTTCAAAGGCTTATGAAAAATTATGTTAAAATTCAATTGCTCAAAGAGGTTCATCAATATTGCAGGTCAGCTTCCTGATGGCTTGCTCGCCCAGGTTCTGGGTACTGGACACTACTCTCCATATTTTCTCAGTCACCAGTGGAGTGAAACAAATTGTGTCTTTTCTTTCATACTTTTAGCATGATGTCTTCATCCATATTATCAAATGCTTTCAATGAGGATGAATATGGTATCTCCAAGGTCAGCAACTACACTGATGGTAAATTATTCAACTTGAAAAAGATACAAGTCAAGAATGAAGTGGAGTAAGGGTTGGTACATGGTCTCCTCTTTACAGGTGATTGTGCACTCAATGCAGCCTCTGACACTGAGATGCCACAAACTATGGATGGATTCTCTGCTGTTTGTGCTACTTTTGATGTAACAATTAAACCAAGAAAATACAGGTACTCCAGCACCACACTATCCATATGTGGAACCATCAGTTACAGAAAATGGGGAAGTTTTGATTATTGTAGAGAAGTTCACTTACTCTGGCAGTGTCTTTTCCAGGGATGTATAGACATTGGTAATGAGGTTGATGCACAAATTTCCAGCACTATCTCAGTGTTGGGGAAGCCCTGGAGGAAAGTGTGGGGGAGAAGCAATATTAAACTGACGACCAAACTGAAGGTCTACAGAGTCATTGTGCCAACTTCATTGATACTTGCTTATGAAACCTAGACAGTCTACCAATGTTATGCCAGGAATCACTTCCATTTGAACTGTATTAGAAAGATTCTGAAGATCACCTGGCAGGATAAGGTACCGGACACTCAGGTCCTGTCTTGTTTTTTGTTTTTGCCAGGCTATGGGATTAAGTGACTTGCCCAAGGTCACACAGCTAAGTAAGTATTCAGTGTCCGAGGATGGATTTGAATTCTGGTCACCCAGACTCCAAACCCAGTGTTCTATCTATTGCACCACCTAGTTGCCCCCACTGAGGTCTTTTCTTTAACGGAACAGTCAAATATTCAAACTTTGCTACAGAGAGCACAATTTGATAGGTGTGAGATGGTATCTCAGATTGTTTTAATTTGCATTTCTTTAATCAATTGTGAGTTAGAGAATTTTTTTTTCATATGACTATATATAGCTGTGATTACTTTGTTTAAAAACTGCCTGTTCATATCCTTTGGTCATTTATCAATGGTCAAAAGATTCTTATTTTTATAAATGTGATTCAGTTCTCTCTGTATTTGAGAAATGAGGTTTTTTCCAGAGAGACGTACTATACATTTTTTTCACATTTATGAATACAAACTGTATTTCCCTTCAATCTAATCCCCCCACTCCAATATCTACTACTCTTTCTCCCTTCACTCTTACAATTAACAAAAGGGTTTTGCTTCTGACTACCATCTTCCCCTATCTGTGTTCCTTTCAATCTACTCCTGTGCTTTCTCTTATCACCTTCCCTTCGTACTTTACTATAGAGTAATAAAGATTTCTATACCCAACTGAGAATGTATACTTCCTCTTTGAGGAATTTAAGGTTCTCATGCTCTTCATCCACTATTAAATCTTTTTGTGCCTCTTATGTGAGCATACCTCTTCCTTTCCCCTTCTCCCAGGGATTTCTCACCCCTTAATTTTTTTTTAAATGATCATTACATCATATTCAACTAACACCTGCAGTTTCTGTCTCTATGTTTCTTTTAACTTCCTAAATAGTGGAAAAAATCTTAGGTGTCATATGTATCATCTTCCTATGTAGGAATATAAACAGTTTAACCTTATATCTTGCAATTTCTCTTTTCTGTTTACCTTTTTCTGTTTGAGTCTTTTATTTTCAAATCAAATTTTCTTTTTAGTCTTAGTCTTTTCATCAGGAAGACTTGAAAGTCATCTGTTCCTTTGAATATCCATTTTTTTCCCTAGAGGATTATATTTAATTTTCTGGATAGTTAATTCTTGGTTGTAATCTTAGCTCCTTTGTCCTCTAGAATATTATATTCCAAGTCCTCCGATCCTATAATGTAAAAGCTGTTAAATCTTGTGTTATCCTGAATGTGACTCCATAATACTGGAATTATTTCCTTCTGGCTGCTTGCAATATTTTCTCCTTGAAAGGTAGTTCTGGAATTAAGATATAATATTCCTGGAAGTTTTCATTTTAGAACTTCTTTCATGGAGTAATCAGTTGATTCTTGGAATTCTATTTTACCCTCTGGTTCTAGAATAATGATAATTTTTGAAAGATGATATTTTTTTGATCAAGGCATTTAGGAAGTCCTATCATTTTAAAATTATCTCTTCTGGATCTATTTTCCAGCTCAATCTTTTTTTCCATTGAAATAATTCACACTGTCTACTCATTTTTTAATCTTTTGGGTTTTGTTTTATTGCTTCTTAATGGAGTCATCTTCTGCAATGCTAAATACACTTTTTAAGAAATTATTTTCTTCATTGAGCTTTTGTAACTCCTTTTTCATTTGGCCAATTATACTTTTTTAATGAGGAGTTATAGTTTAGTGGCCCTTGTATTTGAATTTGATACTATTTTTCCAGATGTGGTATTTCTGAAAGAACTTTGCTATTATTTAATCAAGTTCTACAAAGTACCCATTGATAATTTGATTGTTATAGCATTAAAAATATAGATTAACCTCAGTAGTACTATCATTTTTATTAAGTTGGCATAGCTCAGTCACTAACACTGAATAATACTCCAGTCATTTATTCTTTATTTCTTTAAGGAACACTTTTTAATTAAAACTCGAGAAATTTTTTGAATACTTTGGTAGATTAATCCATGGATATTTTATACAATATGTAATTATTTGGAATGGTATTTTCCTTTCTATTGTTTGCAAGTAAGTGGTTCACTGAATAAAGTTTCTTTCCTGGTGTCAGAAAAAACTTCTCTTTGAGAGTTCAAATCTGGTTTTAGTTACTTACTAGCTATGTAACCTTGCACAAGACTTAATCCTGTTTGCTTAAAAGAGTTAGAGAAGGAAATGGCAAACCAAGCCTGTATGTTTGCAAAGAAAATTTCAAGTAGGGGTTCAAAGAGTTGGACACAACTGAAAAATGGCTGAACAATAACAACATTCTCTTTCCATTATTTCCATTTCATTATTATTATTAAGAATGTAGTTAATGATATATTTTATAGACTACAAATTGACTAAAAGTTTTCATTGCCTCAGTATCATTGTTCATTCCTTCGAGTTTATTATAAAACACGATATTAACAGCATCCTTTTACCTATCTATAAGCTTAAATCTCTTTCTCTTATTTTATTGCTATTTCTAGTGTTCTCATTATTTTAAAATAATATTCAGTAGAATAGGTAACTTTATTTACTCACAAATATTTGGTGAAAGTTATAGTGGAGCCTCATTATATATGATCTTATTTTTGTCTTTAGATAGACTTTTTAAATGACATTATAAAAAATGGCACTATGCATATATTTTGTAGATCTTTTAGCAAAAATGAGTTTTGTGCTTTCTGACAGTCTTTCTTTTCCTACCTCTATTAAGATAATCATAATTTTAGAAGATTTTATTTTTAGTATGAGTCATTATATTGTTTTGCTAAAGCTGTACTATATATACATATATACATATATATATATACATATATATATATATATATATATGGCAAATACAACATGATTGTTTAGATTTTGAATCCTTCAAATTGTGAGTTCCTTAAATCAGGGAATTTCTTTAACCTCTTTTTTATCCTCAGCATTCAATATAATTCTTGACACATAGAACAATGAAATATTATTGAGTGATTGACTATTCATAATGAATGATTTCATGGATAAATAGCTATATTCAGATCAGATTTTATTTGAATTTTTAAGATTGATATTCAATAATAATATAAGCCTGTAATTATTTTTGGTAAGTGGGTGCTTTATTCTGTTTTAAGTATTAAATTATATTTGTCTCACATGAAGAATATGAAAGGGTTATATTTTTCTCAATATTTTAGTATAATTTGTGTAGTTTGAATACTAATAATATATAATTTTTTATTGAATTCTCTATTGAATTCATCAGGTTGAGGATCTTCCCTACTTCCTTAATCATTTAGTAATTCATTTAGAGCAATTCAATTTCTTTTTTTCTGCTACTGGGTTATTTAAAATTTCTATCTGCTCTTTTGATAAATTGGGTATTTTGTTTGAAGGTATTCAATTTATTTTTTGTTCTCAATTTTGTTAACCTATAGCTGAATATCCTTGGTCCTGGTTATTCTTTCTATTTCTTTTGGCTTTTTTATGCCTTCACCTTGTCCATTTGTTATTTTAATAATATGATTTTCTACCTTCTATTTAATCAGAATTACTACAAGTTTTCTAATTTTATTATTCTTTTCAAAGAACTCTGTGTGAGTATGTGTGTGTGTGTACGTGTGATGTATGAGTTTTCAATTTACTTCTTTAATTTTTAGTATCTTACCATTTGTACTCATTTTAGTATATTTTTAACTTTCTAATTGTTTTTAAATGCATATCCAGCTCATTAATCCTCTTTTTTTTGTTAATGAGTGTTTGTAGGGATATGATTTTTCTCCCTCAGGATTGCTTTAGTTGTATTCCAAAACTTTTAGCATGTTATTTCCCTCATTACAATTTTATTTCATATAATTATTATATTTTTATTTTTAACCACTCATTATTTTGAATTTCACTGTTAATTCTTCATTTGTGTCTATGTCTTTTGTTTTGGGGGTCATGAACTGAAATTTTGGGTTGTGATATATATATATATATATATATATAAAATAAATTTATTATTTCTCATTTTTAACCCTTATTTCCAGTATCTTTGTGCCCTTATGATCAGTTTTCGTAAAAGTTCCATTCATGATGATGAATAATATGTTTTTGCAGGAGTAATACATTTTTCATCTATGAAGAACTCAAAAAAATTACAATGGTGATTTAATTGTCATTTATTTGAATTTAGCTTATATTCTCTATTTCTTTTTCAATTTTGTGTTTTCTTTTTGTTTTTAAGTTTTTGTTTCCTTAGGAATATGTTTTCATTTTCCATATCTGCCATTCTCTTGAAATTGCTTTCTAATAATTGATATTTTATGACTTCCTAAATTCCATATCCAGTGATCTTATTATTTTCCTTTATTACTTTATAGTATTGTTAGAATTTACCACTATTCCCCTCCCTTTTCTTAAAATATTCTACATTATTGTCTTTCATGATAATAAACTTCCTTATTTTTCCTGCTACTTGTGATTATTTCTTTGCTAGTGTTTCTTCTACTGCCTACATGATAGCATTCCCAAGGTTAAAACCTATACTCTTCTCTGTCCAGATTTCCTTTGTTTAGGGATTTTTATTCCAACAGCTTTCTTAACCACTTTTATGTGACTCTTTGATTTGCAAGTATGTAAAAAAATATTTTAGAGGTTTGTAAGAAAGATTGTGAAGTTTTTATGTGTAAGATTGGCAGTCCAAATGTGCTAATGTGGTATTAAATATAAAACTCATGTGCAGAATCACATAGGTTTAATATCATGGAAGGATAGATATCACCATAGTTGTCCACACTTTGCTAAAACAGAATTTCTCATAAAAAAAGTTTGGGAGTAGGAGTAGTGAAAGGTCAGTGGATATGCCTCTACCACAGTAAGCCAATATCTGTTATATAACAATGACACACAACAATATCAATAACCACAAGATCTCACATTTATATATCACCTTAGGGTTTACATATATGACATTTCTTTGCTGTCACCTTCTGAAGTATTCCATTGACACACCAACTGAAGAAAACAAGACTTCCCTTAGGTAATTGCTTAAAGTTCATAAATCCAATTATATATCAGAGTGCTAGAATATGTCAGTGTGTATGGTGTAAAGCATTCTGAAGTCTTGCCAGAAGATATGTCTTAGAGAAGTACAATTGAGTTCTCATGGGCATTTGCCCCTAATCGTTCTCTCTTCTGGGTATGTCTGGCATGTGTGACAGTACTGCTTGCTAATCAGCATCAAAACTTTGACAGCTTTCCAGGTGCTATACTTCTCTCACCCTCTCTCTTGAGCTCTACTTCCCTTTCTCTGATTTGTTACTGAACATTTCCAATTGAAAATTATGCTGTCACTCAAAATTCAACATGTCTAAAACAGTCCATCATCCAAAACTCAAGCTGGAGAATCCTCTGGACTTTCTTATTTCTGATGATGCTATCATCCCACTGAAACTTGAGCTATCTTTGTGAAACCTTCCTTTCCTTCATGAACTATCAATCACCAGGTTCTGAGAATTTATATTTTGCAACATTGGCTGCTATCCTTGTTAACATTCGTACATTATATACATGGATTATTCAAATATTTGTTCTTTTTTCTCTGTTCTTGATTATAATTGACTTCAATTCAATTCAGCTCAAATAAACAGAACATATATTTGATAAACACCTGCTTCCTGCAGAGTGCTTTGCTTAGACTTGGAAAGATAAACACTTAGTAAAAATAAGATCCCTACAGTTATGAACTTTATAGTCTGATGGGGGAATCTGATTGATACATATATGCATAACTATCAAGACAACTACTTAGTAAGGTCATGAGATTCAAGAAAAAACATTATTTGAAGTTATGAGAAAACAGTGGCATGTCTATGAAATATTTGAATTATTTTTTAAATGGGTAGAAATACAATAGGCAATTAAATCGAAGTAAATTATAGGGAACAAAATAGTGAAAATACTCACAGAGTTGAGAAAGTGTAGGAGCTCTCCTTATGTGAATGGGAAGATGACAACATAAGCTTGAAGACCTACTATCTCATACCAAATTATGAATGACCTTGAAAGAGTAGTGAAGGGTTTGAAATTTACTCAGTAAACAATGGGGAAGTCATGAGAAGATGTTGACTAGGAGTAACATATCCAAATTTGTATAAAAGAAAGGTTAGTCTGAATGTGTTGTGAAAGATGGTTCAAAAAATTTTAGTGAAATCATAAAGACTCTCTTGGAGAATATTAAAATAGTGAAATGTGAATTATAAGAGTTACTACTAGGATGGATAATTTTTTAATTGAGAGTGTAATTCCCCTACAAGGTATTTTTCATATACAATCCACAGAATTCTACAATATAGTGATAACAATATCAAAATAGCATAATATTCTAAACATGGAAAACTGGGTAATTGGCAGTATATATGATATAAATAATGATATTAAAATAGAATTTAGGCAGGTTTTGGGAGAAAACGCTGGAGAGATCTCAATCTTGACCCTGTCTAAGGCAATTTTCTCCTATCCAGTTTGTTGTACACACTGTCACATGCATGTCATTTTATA
>NC_133663.1:119312561-119442702 GCF_037893015.1 Macrotis lagotis | reverse complement strand
CTTTAACTATTAAATCTTCATTGGTCCTAAATTTGGCTCCATGATATTTGAAAGCATTATTGCTGGCTGGATGAAGAATTTTCTCTTTGACCTGGGAGCTCTCGAATTTTCCTGAGAATTTTCATTTTTGGTTGTCTCATAGGGAGTGGATACTTTAAAATTGTACTTTGGCACTGCTTCTGTGATATTGGCACAGTTTTCCTTTATAAATTTTTGAAATGTGATGCTTAGGACCTTTCTTTGCTCATGAATTTGATATAATCCAGTATTTTCAAGGTCAGTTATTTTTTGTGTGATGAGATATATTTCATTTAATTTATATTTTCATTCTTTTGACGTTATTTTTCCTGAAGTCTCAAGGAATCATTCCTTCCAATTGCCCAAATCTAATTTTTAGGGAATTATTTTTTCAGTGAGCTTTTGTAATTCATTTTCCCCCAATTTGGCCATTTCAAACTGTTATTTTCAGAAAAATTTTCCTACTTTAAACAAGCTATTAATTGTCTTTTTACAATGTTTTTGAATTACTTTCATTTCTTTTCCAAATTTCTCCTCTACTATTATTAATTGATTTTGAAATCAATTTTTACCTGTTCTAGTAATTCTTGTTAGGGTTGTGACAAATTTATATTTTTTCCTTTGAACTTTTTCTTCTAATGTTTTGAAATTACTATCTTCTGAGTTCATGTCTTAATTTTTACTTTAAATATAATAGTTATTTACAGTTGGTTTTTATTGCTGTCATTTATTTGTTCTTTTTTGTTTATTTTATATTATTACAATAATCTTGTTATGAGAGTAAACATAAACCCTGCCTCCCCCCAAGAAGATGAGAAACATCAAAAATAGTGAGAGAGAAAAAAAAAAGTACTTCAGTCTGTGTTCATATTCCAATGGTTCTGTCTCTGGACTGAGTTGCCTTCTATATCATAATTCTACCAGAGAAGTTGCTTCAATATTTTTCCCACAGTTGCTATCACTAGCTGTAGTTCTCTCTACTCTATTCCCTCCTAATCTCAGTTACTCTATTCTCTTTTTTCTCCTTTCATCCTGTCCCTATCCAGAAGTGCATATTATCTAAGTACCCTCTACTACAATCTTCCCTCTCTTCTATAAGCTATTCACCCCCTTCCCTCCCCCAATACCCCCTTATCCCATTCCTTCTCATTTTTCTCTAGTTAAGATAGATTTCTATACCCTATTAACTGTGTATGTTATTTCTTCTCTGAGACATTTCTGACAAGAATGAAGATTCACTTATTCCCCCTCATCTTCCCCTGTTCTACAAAATTGAAAAAAAGCCTTTTCTTGACTCTTATTTGAAATATCTTAGCCCCCTTCTTCTTCTCCTTTCTCTTCCTACCAGTACTTTCCTTTATTACCCATTGACTCCATCATTTTTACTATATTATAACATTATATTCCTCTCCTTGCTGTGCCCAGTCTATATAGGCTCCTTCTAAGAGCTCTTATAAATGAGAAAGCATGTATGAGTTATCAGTATCTTCTTCCTATAGAGGGATACAGACAGTATAGTTAGTCCTTCTCATGCACCCTGTCTATGTACTTGAAGATCAAACTTTTTCTTTGGTTGTTTCAATAGGAGTGTTTGAAAGGCCCCTGTTTCATGGAATGCCTATCTTTTACCCTGAAAGATGATGCTCAGTTTTGCTGGGTAGTTGATTCTCAGTTATAGACTAAGACTTTGCCTTCTAGAACATCATATTCCAATCCCTATGACACCTTAATGTAGATGTAATCCTGACAATAGAGTCACAGTAGCTGAATTGCTTGTTTCTGGCTGTTTTTAGTATTTTCTCTTTGACTTGGGAGTTTTGAAATTTGGATATAATATTACTGGAAGTTTTTCTTTTAGGATGTCTTTCAGGAGGTGACTGGTGAATTCTCTCAATTTCTATTTTATCCTCTGGTTCTAGGATCTGAGGGCAATTTTGTTGTATTATTTGTTGAAAAATGAAGTCTAGGCTCTTTTCCTGCTCATGACTTTCAGGTAGCCCAATTATTTTTAAATTATTTCTTCTGGATCTGTTTTCAAGATTGGTTGTTTTTCCAATGAGCTATTTCACATTTTCTTCTAATTTTAGGCTTTTGTTAGGAAGAGTTTTATTTCTTCCTGCTTTCTTTCAAAGTCATCAGCTTCCTTTAATTCCATTTTGCATTTGAAGGAGTTATTTTCTTCAGAGAGTTTTTTATCTCCTTTTCCAGTTGGCTTTTTAAGGCATTATTCTACTCAGTTGCCTTTTGCTTTGCTTTTTCCATTTGGCCTAACATGGTTTTTAACATATTATTTTTTCAATATTTTTTGTATTTCTTTCATCAAACTGCTGATTTGTTTTACATGATTTATCTGCATGGTTCACATTTCTCCTTCCATTTTTTCCTTCACCTCCCTTAATTGCTTTTCAAAGTCTTTTTTGAGCTCATCCATTGTCTGAGCCCATTTTTTATTTCTCTTAGAGGCTTTGATACAGAAGCTTCAAATCTGTCATCTTTTGAATCATCCATGGGACCAAATTAATTTTCTATGGTCAGATTCTTCTTTTTTTCCATTGCTTACTCATTTACTCAGCCTAAGAGTCATTTAACCACACTTCCAAGGCTTTGGGAATTATTTGGGACACCCCATTGGGATCTTTATTCCTCCAAGTTCTTATGCTCTCTTGCCTGTGCTTTGATATATAGATGATCACAGATACTCTCCTCTGTCCTGGAGCTGTGAGGAGGAACCCTGCTTGGCTATCTTAGTATGCAGGCCCAAATCACCAAATTACCACCTGGATCTAAGTGTGGGCAACCAGCAGAACCTTGTCCCAGGGAGAACAGAGAGAATTCTGCAGTCTCCCCTTATCCTTTTACTGCCTGTGGGCTGCAAGCTGACTTCTCCAAAGCTGTAAGTTCTCGCCACAAGGCTATTTTGAGGCTGGTGCTCCTTACTCTGCACTCATTCTTGTGCAGCAGAGTTCTCTCACCACCCCTTCAAGTTGTTCCAGGTAATGCCTGGGTTGCATTGCTGTGGCTGCTTTTTTCAACCCCTAGTCCTGGTGAAACACATCTTTCCCACAGAACTTCTAAATCCTCTTAGACTGGGAAATTGTATCATTAAGTATGTCTGTGGTTTGTGCCCTCTAAATTTTGAGTAGAGTCATAATTTGATGGTTTTTGGAGATTTTGGGGGAAGGACTTTCTGGGAAATACTGCCTTCCTGCCTCCCTCTCTGCTCTGCCACCATTGTTGTCATTTATTCATTTTTCTTCCAGCATATTTTTTGACTCTGAACTTTTTGTAAGTATTGAGCTCTGTTCTGAGGATGACTTAGGGAGTAGTAGCAGTGATGGTGGTGGTAGCAATGTGACAGTTTCTTTCAAAGATCATTTGAGGATAGGTTGGAAGTTCTCAATGCTTCTAAGGTGACATGATCTGGGGAAAGATGTGGTTATGTTCCTTGCTACATGCAGGAATACCGCTCCACTGTGCTCTGTTCCTCTGTGAATGCACATGACAAATTCCCTTAGGGCTTCTACCCCCTCTTGACCATAAATGCTTCTCTCTCTCTCTCTCTCTCTCTCTCTCTCTCTCTCTCTCTCTCTCTCGCATCTGTGACACTGAAGTGGCTATATATTGTGGAGTAATGGTCTATCCTACATCTAATGCTAGCTAGCCCAATACCTAGTGAAATCGCTTACTTATCAGTTCCCTTATTGCTTTAAAGGCTCTGTCTTGAGAATTCCTAAAGCTGTTACTTCTGCTCTTGCAGACTCCAAGCTTCACCACTTGTATTGTTGCCACATAGGCTCTAGATCATCCTTACCTATTATCACAGACCTCTCATTGTAACTTCTTAAATTGCCTTAGAATGGGAATATTTCTTACCCAAAACTTTTTTTTGGCTTGGTTCATCCATAATTTAATTTGAACTGTTCTTTTAAAGTTGTTTGGAGTGCAATGGTAGAAGAATTCAGCTCCTTCTTCTATTCTGTCATCTTGGATCTGTTCCCTGGAAGAGACAGAATGATTTTATTTTTTAAGTGAAATCAAAGATAATTTGTCTTTTAATCTGCATTTTTGGGAAGGTCTCATTTGTATTAACTATATGCATGTGTGTGTATGTAATCATATTTGTGAAAGAAGGAGAAATGGAAGTAATTGCATGTGGATGAATCATAATTAAATAGAAATGTAGGAAAAATTTAAATGTGTGCACATAAAAGCTGTATCTAACAATTATTTGCCTAGACTATGTTAGTTTTGGGATGGATCAGTTGTTCTTTGGCTGCAAGGGATTATTTTTCAGCAATGAGAAAGTCTTGCTCCTCTCTTGCAATGGGGAAGAAGTACACCCAAGGTTGGGATCAGTACTTTCTTTTAGAGGGATCCTGGAAAACTGATTAGATATATAATATTATCTATTCTTCAATGGGCAGGAAACCTTAAAAGAAAGAATTACTGTGTTTGTGTGGATTGGATGAGTTTCTATTTGCATGACTAAATTGTCTTGATTTCTTTTGAAATTCCTATTGGAGACTCTAAATTCTCCAAGTAGGAGCAAAGTTACCAGGGAACTTCCCTAGTTCTAGAAATAAGGATAAAATAAAAGGATCAAATATCATCATATTTATTAAAAAGTAACACGAAATGATTGGATTGATGCTCAGTTTGCTTTCAGCATCCCTGTGGCATTTTATGAAAGAATAAATTTTAAGTTATCTGGAATTAATTTCCTTCTAGAACTCTCAAGAATACTTCAAAATGTTTCATTTAAAGAGTTTACTTTCTGAAATATTTATGTTTCTGTCAAATTTCAGAAGGTTGAGACCTCTGTTTTCTTTAATCTTCCAGTTTCTATTGCATACAGCACAATTTTTCTGGCAAATGAATTGGTACTTCCAAAACATTTTGGAAAGTCTTCAGGAAGGAAGTGATCTTGAATAGAATAATTAATTTTGATAATTTCTTTATATCTGGGCTAAAATCATAGAAGTTGAAATATATATATATATATATATATATATAATATATATATTCATTTTTTACAGTGATTTGTACTTTTGATCTGGTGTTCAAAGGAAGTATATTCCAAAAATTCAAATTAACTCTGAAAAATGTTGTCTTAAAAAAAACACTTCTATCCATCAAAACACTTAAGATGGACATTCTTCATAGAAGAGATGTTAGAATGTTTACAACAGATTATTTTTTTTTGCCTGCCTTCCTTCCTTCCTTCCTTCCTTCCTTCCTTCCTTCCTTCCTTCCTTCCTTCTCTCCTTCCTTCCATCCATACTTCTTTTCTTCCTTTCATCCTTCCTTCCCTTCATTTTCTCTTTCCTTCTTTTATTTTTGTCTCTCTCTTTCCTTTTCTATCCTTTTTTCTCCTTTCTTAACTGCTTTCTCACTTTCTTTTTCATACCCAATAGTATCATCTCAATTCCTTTGTGATTTTTCTCATTTAAACATATTTCAAATAGAATAGAGTTCCTATAAAACTGATGAACTGTCATACAGATTTCATACATATGTTTGATTATATGTACTTACTCACATTAATAGACGACAGTTGTATGTATATATATAAGTATGTTGTATATATATAGTATATATATATAATTCACAAATATATAGAGAGAAATGACTGTTCATATATTTTAACCATTTATGTATAATGTATTATACTTATTATATTATGAGTGATATCAAGTTTAAAAAAAGAAATTTGGGTTACTAAACCATATATAAAGATACCTACAGGCTTCAAATTGACTTAATTCTAAAATATGCTATGTTTCATTGCACTTTTATTTATTTTTTATTTTTAAAGGTTTACATTGTAATATAATTCACTTGGTAGATTACTGTTCATATCTCATATATTTAGCATCTCTAATAGAGGAAGACTGTTTCAGACAAAAATACGGGACATATATATATTCTTGAAGAGTGGGTTGAACAGAAATTGAAGAAATACATATCCTATGATAAGAAATGAATAATTTTGAAAGACTAGATGTCTTGTCAAAATTTAATAGAAGCATATACATGCATATATATACATATATATATATATATATATATATATATATATATATATATATGTATATATATGCATGCATTTTTATTTGGTTCCAGGGCAACTGGACATTTTGTGGGTGTCATCTTGATACTTCTGAACCAGTCAACTCTGTCAATGCAACAATCAACTAATATTCCAGAGGATAAATGCTAAAGAATGCTATCAACTTTCTGCCAGACAGGTGATGGAATTAATATGCAAAAGGTGACACTTACTTTTGGACATGTCTAATATCAAAATTTGTTTTGTCTTCCTATAACATTTGTATCAGAAGGCTACTTATTTATTTAGCTATTTAATGTGTTTTTTTACATATTTACCTAGTCATTTATTTATATTTGGTGAAGCAAACAAATGATTTGTCTGCCTATGATTGTGTGTGTGTATGTGTAGGGATGAAGTAGGCAGATAAAAAAATAAATACTAGTTCAACAAGATAAGTTAAACCCACCAAAATATAGTTAAACCCCCAAACCCCAAAGTTTTACCTCTCTTATCATTGAACAGAATGTAACACTGTAGAAATGCCATCATATTAAGTCTTTGTCACATTTATATATTGATCCCTCTCTATATTCACACAAAAATTCTTAACAGGATTATTTTGCTTATTTGCATGCTACAACTCATTTTCTCTTCAAAAATATTTTGCTTATATATAGGCAATACAAGTTAGAAGCATTTGTATATTTATCAAACCTAAAATACATAGGGAAAATAGAATTAAATGAGTAATACCAGATCCAAATATTTATCCCTTGAACCCTGTCCATTGTCCCTACCTGATTTCTTTTGATATTCAAAAACCTTTTCCCAAATTCAATGTAATGTATTTCTGGATACTTTTATTTTGTTCCTCATCCTTCCTGCTTGCTAATTTGCAATTCGTTGTAGTTTTCTTCTTTTATTCCTGAACTTCTCAGAATTCCTTGAAATAATCATAAAACCATAAATGTTTCCTCCACTTGGAATCCACTGATAATGAGGAATATTTTTTCTCTCCTCAAGGCTTGTCACTATAAACAAAGAACTGATCCCCTGCCCCCTGCCTCCACTCTCATACATAATCTTATGACAATCTTCAGTTTCAAACTGTGGGTATTTAGTGTAATTACCATGAAATCAAATTATAACCACTGTTCCTCATTCTTTCTATTTGCCCTTTTGTCTCGGAAGAGTAGTTATTTCTATTCCTTACTATGACCAATTTCTTATTTATTGCCATTCCTTCTATTGTTTCTTAGAAGCATCACTGTGTAGTGAAAAGTATAATGAATATTGGGTGAGAGTACATAGTTTACAATCCTGACTCTGTTACTGTATGTACATACAAAATTCGATGGCTTTGGGAAATGCATTTGAATTTAACTTCACTGACTTCAGTTTCATCATCTGATTAAAGAGGGAGTTGATCTAGATAATATGTAAAATTCTTTCTAAGCCTAAATATGTGATAATGCAATCTAACACCCTACTCCATCAGCCTTTACTTCCTACATCTCCCCCCAGTCCTTGCTGGGAAAAAAAAAAAAAAAAAAGTTCCCTTGACAATTCTGGATATTTAGGAAGAAATAAAATCTTTCCCTTTTACATGTTGCTGCTGCTGGGCCCTGAGCTCAAGGCATAGCTCGAGAAGTATAAGAGAATACCTTAGATATTAAGACAATTTAGCGTATTATTTCTCAGTAAATATTTTTCTAGTATATCACACTTTTCTTTTTTTTGACTATTAGGATTTATACATCAGACTTCATATTACCACGTTTCCTTCTAATTAAATACTGAATGAGGGGATGGCTAGGTGGTGCAGGGGATAGAGCACTGGCCCTGGAGTGAGGAGTACCTAAGTTCAATCTGGCCTCAGACACTTAATAATTACCTAGCTGTGTGACATTGGGCAAGACACTTAACCCCATTGCCTAGTAAAAACATATTTTTTTTTAAATTAAAAAAATACTGAATGAGACAAGAAATGTATTAGGTCCATTTTATGGATTAAGAAGAGATCAGATAGTGTAACTCTTAGAGCTCTGGTCTTGAATTAGGAAGTCATGGATATGGATTTGATTACTACTTCTCATGTGTACTACTACTATGGATATGGGTGGGTCTTTTATTTCCTTAGTGCTAAGATTGTAATTATAGATTAACTTCCTTCTTTGAAATTTCACATAGCAATGAAACTGCTAAATTTAAACCAAAAGTGGAAAAAAGACATTTAGGCTTAGAAATATTGTGATTTGACCATAATGATTAAAATGATTAGTATCAGAGGCAGAAGGGTTCAACCTCTGATCTCTTGAATTTAAATTCATACTCTAATGGTTGTCAATACTGAGACCTTGGTCTCACACCTCAAAGAGAAATATGATGGAATCTATACAATACAATCCAAGAGATAGAAAAATCCAATTCAGCCATTTCCCCAATATTAAGAAAGCCCCCCAAAATTAGTTTGATTACTTCTCTGATATCAATACTGGTTCAATTTCTTGTAGGATTTGAAAAATATCAAATTCTGTTTTCCAGAGAAATTATTAATTTTTTGTCTAAGCCTTCAGTTTCATGAATTAAATATGGGAAATAATATCCTCATAGGAAATAGATCTTTAGATTATCAAGTTTTGTTACTATGCAGAACTTATAAGGTCAGTGAAGTGGTTTTTGGCCAGAGTTTCAGAGATTAATTTCTGTTTTACTACAATTTACAGAATATTATTAATATAGAATAGGAAGATAAGACAAGCTTTCATGAAACCTCTAATTCAGAATAATTGGCCCTATACATTACATCAGCTCTACCAGATTGGCTCTACTACATTGTGAAGAACTAAAAAATTATTTTTGTTTATTTAATAAGAAGATATAAAATATGTGTTTTGAATAAGTAGGAAAAAATGCTCTTTTCATGTTTTATTTCAATATACCTTTCAGTATGGTTTTATTTGGCACTCCTACATAAGCACTCAGGGAGTATTGTACAGTAGAATTAAAAATGAATATAAAGTAGGGATGTGGTTCTTTAAGATTGGTGAGATAATGTTTTATTCTGGGAGAATGCAATTGATGGTTCTATTCATTTGTTTTTTCTGTGAAAACAAAACCTTTCATTTCCTTTGGTCAACACAACATGCTTTGCAAAGTCACTCTCATGAGCACAGAGATATTATGTTTCTGTGGTTTGAAATGATTTTTAATAAGTCACTGACAGTTTACTTTCTTGTAAGATAAATGAAGAGGTGATATTGATATACTTTGTTATATATAGTATTGAATTAGAATGATCAGATAAATGCATTAATAAATGGTCTTCTACTTCAGTATGTTAAGCTCATGTGAAACTTACCCCATTATTCAAATTCTGAAGGTATGCATATATGTGAAGATATATGTATATAATTGTATACATGTATGTATATGCAAACATCTATAATAAAGATACCATTCTACATAAATGTGCTTGCTTATATGCACATATAGTTTTCCTGCTCTATTTAGACCATTCCCTACACACACATTCATATACATTCTACCTGCACTATATTTAATGTAGACATTCTCTCTCTCTCTTTCTCTCTCTCTCTCTCTCTCTATATATATATATAACATATACATATACATAATAGAATTGTATACACATACATCCTACCAATATACATATTTCTCTTTAAATCATATTTATGTTTATACATAATGACTTAAAGATATATAATGATATATCCATTTTTGATTATGAGGAGTGGCAATGTCATTAGTATTTTCTTTTGGATATTGTCTCCTTTGATGAAGACTGGATATTTTCACATTTTTCCCATATCCTATTTTTTGTACACAATCATTTTATGTTTTGTCTCTCTTAATAATGAGCTCCTTGAAAACAGTACATAATAGTTACTTAATAAATACTTACTGATTGAATTAATGGCTGATTACCACCTACAAAGGATCCAGATGCCTGTGCCTTGATACCAATGAGGTCTAAGTCTGCTTTGTGATCACTTAATCATATCCACTGTTGTTTAAGCCATCACTGTTTCCTGTTCTTTAACACTCTATGCTGTTTCGCCTAAACTTCTTGAAGAAATTGATTTAACTGTACATCAGTCATTCAACTCTCATTTATCAATTGTGTTACGTGCTACAGACACAAAGAATCTGCTTAACCTTATCCTACAAACTGCCTAAATGTACATATATATTCATTTATGTACTCATTCATTCTTTTTTTGTTTTTGTTTATTATTTTTGCTTTTTGTTTAGGTTTTTTGCAAGGCAAATGGGGTTAAGTGGTTTGCCCATGGCCATGCATCTAGGTAATTATTAAATGTTTGACACCAGACTTGAACCCAGGTCCTCCTGACTCCAAGGCCAGTGCTGTATCCACTATGCCACCTAGCCGCCCCTCATTCATTCTTTCATTTATTTATCTTACCTCCTCTCTTTATTGTTTGTCATAAGAAGATAGGGGCCTTAATTTCTTTATCTTTTCATCCCAACTTCAACTATAAAGGTGCTTTTCATATAATACTTCTCCAATAAATATATGTTGGTACTAATATGGAGATATGTATGACATTATTTTACATATACAACCTATATCAAATTGATTGGGAAGGAGGGAAGAAAGGTATGGATGGAGAAAAATTTGGAAAACAAAAATCTTACAAAAGAGAATTTTGAAAATTATCATTACAGGTAATTGGAAAATAAATTAAACATCAAAAAATTTGTTGAATAATTAAATACCTTACTGCATTTTCTTCCTGGTACTCCTTCTTATACTGACTTCAACACCACATATCCTTAAACTATTAAATGAGACTTGTACTTGACTTCCAGATTTCACCTTTAGTATTGTGAACAAGAAAACTGAACTTATTCTGAGAACATTAGTAACCTATGGGGATTTGGGGAAGACAGAAGGGTAGAGAACTTTCAATAGGTCATTGCCACCTTCTTTGATCACATTTATATAGTTTGATGATGAAACTGGGGGAAAGGCAAGGAAATTTTATTTGAGAAATAAACTCTTTGTCTTTTCAGTTATATCCAGAGAAACTGGCTCATAGGATCATAGTTTTGGAGCTGAAAGGGGCTTCACATTCCATTTAGTTCTCCCCATCCTTCAATGGACACATAGGGAAACTGAAATCCAGGGAGATTGTGAGTTTCCCAGTCTTACGGATAGTAAAGGTCAGAAACAGTTGTAATTAGCCAATTCTCTTAATTTTAAATTATAACAGTCAAATGTATCATTGAATACATTAACTTTGCTTTCTCCCTTTGGCCATTTGAAATTTAAATAAGGGAACATCTGCTTTTCAAGAAATAAATACCCTACCTTTAAAGGAAGTCTATTCCAGTATAATACAATAACTTTTTAACTTGTAAGCTTAAGGGGGAAAAAGAACACTCTCCATTCCTTCCCCAACCTCCCACCTGCCCTCCCCCCTCTCCCACATACCTGTATTGGTCTCACTTATTAGATATTGTTCTCTTCAGGAGCTTACTGCTTGTTAGCAGTAATTGTGAAAGTCTCTAGGTGCCAAAATTCACACAATTGCATTAATCAAAAATAAGGGGAAAAAACTTTGAAAGAACAAAGACCTAAAAAAGGGTTAGTCATTATTTATAAGACTGTTCTAATAATATCAAAGAAATTCTTTTCAGCTTATCTGCACAACCACATTGCCTTTATATCCTTGATAAAGAACAACCATTTTATCAGTTGTGCTCAAGGATTAAGTCAAATGATTCAATCAAAGCATTTAAGAGGCTATTCTCAAGGAAAGAAAAGCAACATAATATAGACTATAATGAACATATACACAAACATATTTACTATGTATTTACTTATACATATATTGTGTATCCATGTACATGAAACGTATATAAGGATGTATTCTTGTATAAAGCCTTTACAGCACAATTATGCTTTCAACAAGAATGGAAGCGTGCTGATACTTATGTACTTCTGAGTTATAGCATAAACTTTATAATAACCTCTCTTTTCTGAAGGTGCAAATCCTAGCCAGTCCCACATTATGCTCTACCTGAAGCCTTACCAGATGCATATTCACAGTCATCTCTTCTGTTTCCCAAACTCACTATACTAACTCATTCCTTAATATATGCAAAGCTAATTTAGCACATTTGATATAGTCATCATATTATAGTCATATTTTTATATATTGTTAGTAACTTTTCTATGAGTAGAAAAGTAGAAGTTTTGATTTTTGCTCATAAATTTTTAATTCCCTCAAAGCAAATATTATGCTTTAAAATAAATAGATTGCTTTTATAACCTTGTATTGCCCATAGGGCTTTGAACAAAGGAAGTGCTCAATTAATTTATTGATTTATCTGCTTATTAAGCACATAGGAGTCAACACTCCTCCATTTCTTATCTATATCTGAAAATATTTGCTTTGTTTTGGATTTTGGGGAGTCTTTTCAGAAAAGTAATTTCTGTAATTTGCAAGAATATCATTAAAAAGATTGAAGCTCAAGGCAGGACGTTTTTAAAAAACTGATAATTTTAGTCTTTTTAGATAGATTTTTGTATATATAGATGGCTTTTGTATAAACAGATTATTAATGTATAAAACCATTATTTGTATTTGTGCATATCACTTAGATTTCAACTTTACCTTTATCCTCAGTCCTTCCCAGAGAATATACCTTATAAGAAAGGCTTAATTTTTAAGAGAAAATGAAAGCAGTAAAGTATGTTTTATTGATTTATGTTATATCAACAAAATTTCCATCTGCATCCTGTCCCTTCCATCCCACCAGTTCATCTAACAAATAATATTTTTTTAATTTAAAAAAGTAAAAAAAAAAGAAGAAAATCAATCAGTGAAACCTATTTTTGTTGGTGTATTATATAGCCTTCAAATCTGTTGAAACTATTAATTGCATTTTTTGTTCACTCCATGAATTTCTAAAAATAACATAATATCATCAGGGACATTTGTTTGTTTGTTTGTTTGTTTATTTAAATCATTAAGAAATGAACTCCAAATTCCCTCCCTCCCTTCTGCTGTGACTTAACTCTTTGAGAAGGCAAGGTATGTGATATCAATTTTACACATAACATCATAAAAACATTTTTCCATATTAGCCATGATGAAAAAAATGTAAAAAAAAATAAAGTTAAAAAAATAGGCTTCAACCAACCTCAGACTCCATCACCCTCTTTCTGGAAATAGTTGACATTTTAAATTTTATGTCCTTTGTCTTAGATCATTGCATAGATCAGACTGATCAGGGTCCTCCAATATGATAGCCATACAAAATTGCTATTACTGTATATAATGTTCTCCTGGTTCTACTATTTTAACTTCGCATTAGTTCATATGGATCTTCTCAGATTTTTTTAAAACCATCATGCTACTTATTTTTCATAGCACAGTATTATTCCATTAAATCCATATACCACAACAAGTTCAGTCATTCCCCAATTTATGGGCAGACCTTCACTTCCAATTCTTTGCATCCACAAAAGATCTGCTGTTGATATCTTATATTTAGGTCCTTTCTTTATTCTTTAATTTTTTTGAGACACAGGCATAGAAAGGGCACTGTGGGGTGGAATAGTGTTCATATTTTATAATTCTTTGTGCATAGGTTCAAATTGTTCTCATGATTGGTGGAACTAGTTTACATCTCCACCAAAATTTTCCACATTTCCTGTAACATTTGTCATTTTCCTTTTCTGTTATTTTAAGCAATCTGATAGATGTGATATGGTACATGGATGTGAGACCCTTCATCATTATAGAAATTCACTTTAGAGTACAAATTGCATTCCCTTCATACTTTCTTATCCTTTATCATTTCTCAGGACTCACAACTCTGGTTATATTATTATATCAAGGACAATGATTTAGTACTTGGGGTGCCTTTCTATTTTCATTTAATCTCACTTATGTTAATATCTAATCTTTTTTTGGGGGGAGTGAAGTTGGTAATATTTCTTGCACACAGTTAATAGCTGCAGGTAAAACATTTGCTATTTGAATTTCCTTTGACCCTTCTGTCACTTTGATTCTTCTGATAACACATTCCATGACTATTCCCTGATTCATAGCCATATGGCATCTCCATGAGGAGACTGTTATTAAAAAGATGCAGTTTTGTAGCATTAAAAGTATACAGCAATTAAAAGTAGTACATAATTTTTCAAGTTCAATCTAACTCTATCTCTCTTATGAAATAGTGAACCCTTTTCCTAGTCCATCTGTAAAAAATGATCAACCTATACATATCAATACTCATTGGACTATCCATTTAGCTATTTACAATCTTGACTATATGCATTTTGAATCCATTTTGTTTTTTTAAAGTACATTGTTATGAATGTATGGTTAGTCTTATTTTGTGCTAATATTCAACTAAAGAGGTTTGTAATTCATTTAATATAATAACACCTGTGAATAGGATCTGAAGAACTTACAATAAATTGCTTTTTTTGTTTGAACATTATATGAAATATTCCTTATTGTACCAATAAGTTACTTTAAAATTATCATATTGAAGGATTACTTCTCTTCTTAAGTGGGGAAAAATCTCATATAATTCCCAAATAATTCCCTGCCAGTAGTAGTAAATCTCTCCCTTTCTAATGGACATTCCTGTTCTTTGCTTAAAAATACTACTTGGGAGGGAAAGAGGTATTCTGGGATTTTACTCAAATTAATTCCTTTTGTGTATCATCATGGATTTAATTTATCTGAGTAACTGGATGTCTCCTCCAGGGATAGTGATTCCACTTCCAGAGGAGGGCCATTTCTCCTTTTGGCCAGCTCTAATTGGTAGGCAACTTATCTTCATGTGAAGAAAAATTTGTTTTCTTTCATTTCCTACCCATTGCTCCTATTTCTGCAGAATAAATCTAGTCTTCCATATGATGCTTTTTAAGAGCCTTTAAGTTAACTATCATGTCTCCCAGAATTATTCATTCCAAAATAATATGTGCAATTCTTATAAGACTTGATCTCCTATTTAGGTACCTTTCAGGGTGATTAACTCTGGTTATGAGTCCTTCTCAGTCTCCTTAACTGAAAAATGGTTTTCTAGTATCTAAAGAATATTTGCTATTTGTCCTACCTATGATAACCAGACCTTTGTCATATATGATGTGAATTGTAACTAAATCTAGAGAAAGGAAGAAAAATATCTTTTATGGGTCAGTAGTTGAAGCCCTCTTAAGGGTTCTCAAGGTGACCTCTTCTGACAGGTCGTCAATATGTCAAGATTTTTCTGAAATTGTGTCACAGAGAGCTTAACCAAATGTTATCTGTTCTAGAATTAAACCCATCAAGACTTAAAAAAAAAAAACAACAAAACTGAGCCCAACCCTGAAGACATGAGAAACAAGAAAAGTAGGTTTGAATATTTACGAGGTAGAAAGAAATAATGATGCAGTGGAAAGAATAATGGAATTAGAGTCAAGTATTGTGTATTTGAATCCCTTTGTTTACTTATTAGGTAGGTATCCTTGATTTTGCTACTTAACATTCCTAGGCTCTAGTGAATTTTGTTTTTTAATTTTAAAATGCAGAAATTTGATTAGTTAGCCTCTGAGTGCTCTTATAGCTTTATGTTCCCATAGCTCTACATCATTTCTGGTTGAAACACTAGCTAGAATAAACTGATGCCCTGGGTGTGTGATTAATGGATTTTGGTGGATCCTTAAAATATCAGTAAATTCTAAGTGACTAGCATATAATAGATGCTTAATAAATTCTTGTGGATTGATTGAAAAAATATGATATATGAGTAATTGATCAGGAAAGGCAGATCTGTAGGACTGGGGTATTTCAGTATTTGGTATGTTGTAGGATGTGTTGGGAGGGGGCAAGGGAGACAGGCTAGAAGGAAAGTGAAAGTCACTTGAAAACAGTTTTGATCTACTTCATAATTTTGCTCAGAGTTGACCTGCTGTAGAAATGACCCTCTATCTTGTCTTTCATTGCTCTCTGTGTATAAGCACAATGGGCTTCATTGTTCACACTCAGTATAACATAAGCATGTTATTGTAGCTCTGCCTTTTTCACAGAGCCCTAAAACAAGTGCTTTTAACAGCCTTGATAATGAAAAGGGTAACAATGACTGCAACTTGAATACTTGAAATAAAGCATGATAAAAATGAAATGTTAATATGCAGGTTTTGTTAGATGCTGCTTTGGAGTTGTAGAAAAATGAACAGTAATCAAATGAGTATGTTGCACAAACCAGAGCATGCAAAGCCCCAATTATGTAAATGAAAGCTCAAAGTTAGCATACCACAATATTTTTTAACTCACAAATATTAAAATAAACTTATTTGGGTATAATAGATGTCTATGACAACTGTTAAAGAGCCCTACATGTTTTTGTCATACCCTGCCAAATTAAAATGCTGCTGTGATTGTCCTCCTTTCCTTAGTATAAGACTTGAAAACAGTCCAATATTTGCAATAATTCTCTTGTTTTGGAAATGTTTGTTGAAGATGCTTGTGAGACCATAGCAATAACAACATATGTGTTCCTACCTCTATCCATTAGAAATAAATGGCAGGTAAACTCTTGCTGCTACAGCAAAATTCTGCATAAACAAAAACCTTTCTTTAGTAGTTTATTTCACTTGAATTTTAAAGAAGGCTACAGCTATATTACAATAATTATGTGGATTTGAGCCATTATATCTAAACTGCAAATATTCCATTAGAGTCATATTTCCTTTTTTATTTTTATATTTTTATCAGCTTTCAGAATTTCTTTGATCTTTTTTCCAAGTAGCTATAAATCTAAGCCCAAAAGATAAAGCATTTAAACCTGTTAATATCTGTTACATTTCAAATGCCATTAGCAACTAAATATTAGCAGAGTTCTATGCAAAAAAAATACATAACATAAAATTAATGAATTATTTAATATTGTTTTCAATATTTGGACCTGAGGTTTAAAAGTGCATTTTATTTCAAGTTACAAATTTTTTCTTTTCTTTGTTTGTTCCATCTCTGTCTCCCCCCCTTTAACATTTAATGGTTTAACAGTGGACATATATTTTCCCAGAAACAGTTTTTCTCTTAGTCTTTCTGGCTATTTATTGATTAAATTTAGTGATCAAATGACAAGGTCATTTTCACCTTGTTACTTTCCTTTCTAACAGGTAGCAATGTCATTTTGGAGCTATCTCCACAATTTTCACCTTGAGGCAAAAGACCAGGCTGGGGGAAAAAAAGAATATAACAAAAAAAGACACTTTTTCTTCTTCTTTTAACTATTAAAGTTTTAAACGCCAATAAGCAAAATCTGATACCAAAACATAGTCATATAACCTTGTCTTCCCCAAATTTACATAATGTCTCCAATGTATTGAAACTAATGATGAGTCCCGAAGGTTGCTCTGTTCCAGAGAGCAATCAGTTCTGAAAAGAAAAAAAAAATAGTCTAGCTATTGAGTAATGCATTGGAAGTGTTTTAGCAAATGATAATAACAGTACCTACATTGCTAAATATAAGCCTTCAAAGAAATATAGAATTTTGCTGAAAATAAAATAAAAATATTTAAAGCATGATCAGTAGAAAGTTAAGTATTTTTTAAAACACAACACCTCTCTTCTCTGAATACAAACATTTAAAAGAAAAAAAGCATGACAAAAGAGTAATGACAAAAAAAGTTAAGAAAACATTATCTTTAGCTTAATCATTGTCATATTAGTGAGAAAGTGAAAATACTGGTTACTGAATAAGTCAGTTTTTATCTTTATATAATTTGATTTTCATTGAAATTGATTACATATTTTTTCAATAAGTAACTAATCCATTCAGGGGAAAAATAATTAAATCCCTATTTCAATTGCTTCTAAATTTTGAACATTCTCATTTCTTTTGAACATCTAAATCAACAGTGTGAATTTTGAACTAGTATCAGAAGCTGTTACAGTATTTTCAAACCCTTAAGAAAAAACTTATTCTATAATGTCTTCTAATTTTTCTGGCTGGTAAATATTACATATAAGACTAAAAAGAAATTCATTTTCTCCTTTCATATAAAAGAAAATTTGACAATATTGGTGTTCTTTGGGTTGGATTGTTCAATCCATAGCACATGTTGATAAATTTCCCTATTGTGAGAAAACAAAAATTTATGGATTTGAACTTACTCCTCCCATTTGACAAAGGGATGACTGAATCACAGCAAGACTATATGAGATGCTTAAAGTCACACAAGAAAGTTCATAGTAATGCCAGGACAATGTCCCAAATTTTTCTTAATCTTAGACCAAAGCTATTCCTATCAAGTCATTTGATCTTCTTTAATATATCCAGATAATTTTCCATTAATAATAGAGAAACCAAACTATAATTATGGTAATCAAATGATTATAAGAGGAATTAGCATGTATAATAATAACATCAATGATAATTATAATGATAATATAATGACAAAAGTATGCAGTTGAAAAATAGATATAAAGTCAGCCTCAGAGATAGAAAGTCCTGATATTAATTCATCCTCTGTTACTTATTGGTTATGTGACTCTGGGCAACTGTTTTAAACTATGATTATTATAGACTATTCTCTAAAACTCTAAGTAGTGGAGGGAGTTCTCTAATCTGGGATTTCTCTATATTGATTATGATATAGGATGAGTCCTTAACTTTATTTGATAAATGAGAAAACCCAAAGATAGATTAAGTGATTCAACCAAGTTTCTATAGCTGATTGCTAGTAATGTATGTTGAAATACAACCCTGATACTTCGTTATTGAGCTACAGGAATCCATCTGTCATGATTATTCTTGAAAGTCATTAAACATGTACCAGTGTATATCTAATAGTTCTTTACAAAATGTGACTCAAATACCCAGGTCCTATTTTCCTTCAAAAATGATATATTTAGAGTCAAACTCTTCAGTCTTCTAGCATAGAACCATAGAATTTGAGAGCTACACAAAGCTCTCAGATTCTTTTGTGATTTCATGTGCAAAATAATTCTTATTTAATGTACTTGTAATGTGGTTACCCAGGTTTTGCTTGAAATCTTTCAAAGATGGTAGTGTGTGTTTGTGTGTGTGTGTGTGTGTGTGTGTGTGTGTGTTTGTGTGTGTGTGATATGTTTGTGTGTGGAGGGGGTGATGGAGAATCAACTAACCACTCTTTTTTGGCAGACCATTCCATTTATGGATATCTATAACATTTAGAATGACATTTCCTCCACCTTGAAATTAAGTGTAAATTGCTGCCTTGTAATTTCTTTTTGTTTGTTTTTTTTAGATTTTTGCAAGGCAAATGGGGTTAAGTGGCTTGCCCAAGGCCACACAGCTAGGTAAGGTCTTCTAATTTCAATCAATTTTTTCTTGATTTTGACCTTCAGAAACAAAGAGAAGGAATTTAGTCCATTCTTCACTTGGCAGCTCCTTGAATACTTTTATTCGTTTTACAAATGAGAAAAACTTAAGCCCAGAAAGAGTAACAAAGTATGAAGGACAAAGTGACAAAGCTGACCTACTATTCCTGACTCTAAATCTAGAATTTTCCCCTATTATATCAGGCAGAACTTAGATTTTTGAATTCGAATCCTCTAATATTCAAATATAGTCCCTGTTCCTCTATGCAAAACTCCCAAAATTTTGTACTTATAAGGAGTTAAAATATATTCTCTCTACCATGTACCTTTTCCAGATAATAAATGTTTGCTACTGATCCTTCGTCTTTAATACCTAAATAATATCTCTCTTTCATTGCTCTATTCTCCTTTGTATACAAATTGACACGCATCTATCCTAAATGAACATAATTAGATTTGTTGAAGAATTTCAGGTATATTTTGCTTAGTTGCAACTGCTTCCCACAGATTAACTACTAATTCTAAATTATGTCAAGCCACAGAGATGGTTCAAAAATCACACAATTAATTATTGATGGACCTAGGACTAGAACTCAGATATCTTGGCCTCCCAGTCTTGTCTTTTTTCATTAGGTAATACTGATGTATCCCTGTTTGGAAGGGCATTATAAAAATGCATGAGATTATAGAAGGTATATAGATAGCCAATGGTAGATAGGCCCAAATGGTAGAGAGAAGCCAAGCACTGTCCTATGCTTTCTTGGCTTTCCCTCCAAACTAATATGTATCAAGCTTCTTAAAAGAATTCAGAGTCACAAAATACAGAAAGAGCAAAGGAGAAGAATCTCTAGGAACAAGGTAGGTCTCAGGGGAACATGACTGAGCCAGGGGCAGAGAGCAGAGAGCCAGTGCAAGGGTGGTAGGGTGAGACCTGGGGCTAACCTGAAAACAGCCTCAGAAGTTTTGGCTTTGTGAGGGATCAGGAGAGATCCAGCAAGTTTGGAAGAAGAGGCCCAGCACAGGTTGTTCAAGGATAATTCAGACCCTACTCTTTCCCCTATCCCCCTCAGTCCTAAGGAGTGGGTCACAAATCAAGGTCACATTTCTCCAGAGAAAACCTTTATCACCCCCTACTGGCCAGCCCACTTGGAGTTACTAATCCTATTTAGCAAAGCCTTTAGAGTTTTCAAAACCAAAGCTCTTGGACAGCAGATAGGTGGTGCAGTGGATAGAGCACCAGTGCTGGAGTCAGGAGTACCTGAGTTCAAATCCAGACTCAGACACTTAATACTTATGTATCTGTGTGGCCTTGGGAAAACCACTTTACACCATTGCCTTGCAAAAACCTTAAAAAAAAGAGGTCTGTGAACCAGCCCCTCCCCCCAACATAAGATGTTAGGAAAATGAAGAAAGGCCAATAAAGAGAGGGATTCATTGAAAGCTACCTCGAAAACAATGACCTTAACACAGAGAGAGCTAGAAATTCAGAAGAGAACATGAATTGGTCTCCAGCCCAGAAGGACTTCTTAGAATAGATCAGCAAGGAATTTAATAATTAATTGGAAAAACTGGGAAAAGAAACCCATGGGAAACCCACCTTGGAAGAGAAAATTAGTGTCTTGCAACAAGAAAACAAATCCTTGGAAAATACAAATGGAAAAGAGCAGAAAGAAAATGATTCTCTCAAAACCATAATTGGGGAAATAGAAAAGGAGTTGAAAAATGGTAAATTAAGAAAATTCTTCTCTAAAAGGAAGAATAGAATCCACGGAAACTACTGATTATGAGACAACAAAAATCTGTTAAGCAAAACCAAAAAATCGAAAAAATAGAATGAAAACATAAAATACCTCATCGCAAACCTACTGACCTAGAGAACAGATTCAAGAGAGTCAACTTAAGAATTATTGACTTCCTGAAAACAATGAAGAGAAAAAAAGCTTAGGTTCAACATTACAGGAACTTTTGAAGGATAATTGCCCTGATATCATGGTGCAAAATAGTTATTGGAAGAATACAGCAATCCCTTCCTGAAAGGGATCCCAAAATGAAAACACCAAGGAATATTGTGGTCAAATTGCTGAACTATTAGATAAAAGAGAAAATCCTGCAAACAGCCAGAAAGAAACAATTTAGATATCAAGGAGCCACATAAAGGATTACACAGGATCTGACTACATCAACAATAAGGGATCGAAGGGACTGGAATGCTATATTCTGAAAAGCAAGGGAGCTTGGGTTGCAGCCAAGAATTCACTGTCCAGCAAAACTGACCCTTCTCTTCCAGGGGAAAAGATGGATATTTAAAGGAATAGGAGACTTCCAACTTTGCCTGATGAAAACTAAATAGAAAATTTGGACTTCAAACAGGAGACACAAAAGTCACCTGAAAAGGTATAAGGGAAAAAGAAAGATGAAGCTGCTTATACCCAACCTAGGAGAAAGATTCTCATAACTTTTGAGAATTGTAGCAATTTGAGAGAATTTACTCAGCCAAAAGTAATAGACACTCAAGACTTGTCTGTGACTGATAGAATGATTTAAAAACAATAGCTCATTAAAAAGGGGAATGGCAAACAGACAAAAAGATGGAGGAAATTTAATGGGGTAAATCAAATAACATGAAGAGGTACAAAGGACCTATTGCAATAGAGGGAAAGAATGGAGGAGTTGAGAACCACCTGAATCTTACTCTCATCAGATTTGACTCAAAGAAAGATTAGGGGAGGGGTGGATATAAGGGGCAAGCACACTGAAGGAGATAGTATTCACAAGTAAAATACTGGGGAATATGGATAAAGTGAAAAAAGGGGAAAATGCAGAGGGAAAATAGCATGGAGGGCAATAAAGAGTTAGTAATTATAACTTTGAATGTGAATGGGATGAACTCTTCCATAAAACATAAATATCAGAGTGGATTAAGAACCAAAATTGTATAATAAGTTGCATATAAGAAACACATTTGAAGCAGAGAGATACATATAGAGTAAAGGTAAAAGGTTGTAGCAGAATATATTTTGCTTCAGCCAAACTGGAAAAAAGGCAGAGATAGCAATCCTTATCTCAGACAAAGCAGCTGCTAAAATAGATCTCTTTAAAGGAGATAAGGAAGGAAACTATATCCTCTTAAAAGGTACCATGGACAATGAAGCAATATCAATACTAAATAGGTATGGTCAAATGGTATAGCATCCAAATTCTCGGAGAAGTTGTTTGAGTTACCAGAAAACATAGACAACAAAACTACACTGGTGGTAGATCTCAACCTCCCTCTTTCAGAGTTAGATAAATCTAACCATAAAATAAGCCAGAAGGAATTTAATGAGTTTAATCAAATGTTAGAAAACCTAGACATGATAGAAATTTGGAGAAAACTGAATGGGGATAGAAAGGAAGATACCTTTTTTTCTGCAATACATAGTCCAACACAAACATTGACCATGTACTAGGGCATAAAAAACCTCATAATCAAATGCAGAAAGGCAGAAATAATGAATACTTCCTTCTCAGATCAAAATGCAATAAAAATCACATGTAATAATGGGCCATGGAGAGACATGCCTAAAACTAATTGGAAATTTAATAACTTTATGTTAAAGCATGAGTGGATCAAACAACAAATCATAGATAAAAGTAATGATTTTATCCTAGATAATAATAAGACAACATACCAAAACTTATAGGATACAGCCAAGAGAGTAATTAGGGAATGCATTATATCTTTAAATACTTGCATGAATAAAATAGAGAAAGAGGAAATCAATGAACTAAAGAAATTAGTGAAGGAACAAATTAACATCCCCCAATTGAATACCAAATTAGAAATTTTAAAAAATTAAAGGAGAAATTATTAATATAGATAAAAAGAATAATTTATTTTATGAAAAAAACAATAAAATTTATAAACCTTTAATTAATTTATTTTAAAAAGATAGAAGAAAACAAAATTACTAGTATTATAAATGATAGAGGTGAGCCTACCACTATTGATGAAGAAATTAAAATAATAATTCAGAATTCTTTTGCCAACTATATGCCAATAAATTTGATAACCTGAGTGAAATGAATGAATATTTGCAAAAATATAAGTTGTCCAGGTTAGATGAAGATGAAATTAAATATAATTGAACTCTCTAAGAAAAAATCTCCAGGGCAGATAGATTTACAAGTGAATTCTATCAAGCATTTAAGGAAAAATTGGTTCAAATTCTATATAACTCTATGAGAAAAAAAAAGGTGAAGAAGGAACTATGCCGAATTTCTTTTATGATGCCATTATAGTGCTGATACCTAATCCATGAAGAATCAAAAGACTACATTCTCAAATGAATATGGATGCAAAAAATCTTAAAGAAAATTTTGGCAAAACAATTTCAGCAAGTTATTACTATTATAATACATTCTGACCAAACAGGATTTATCCCAGGAATGAGGTTTGGTTCAATATTAGGAAAAGTGTTACTATAATTGACTATATCAATAACAAACCTGACAGAAATTATATGATTATCAGAATAGATGCTGAAAAAATTTTTGACAAAATACTGCACCCTTTCATTCTAAAAACTCTAGAGAGCATAGGAATAAATGGATTGTGTCTTAGAATGATAAATACTTTCTATCCAAAACCATTAACAAGCATTATACATAATGGGAATAGGCTAGAGGTATTCCCAATAAGATCAGGGGTGAAACAAGGATGCCCATTCCACTGCTATACAATATTGTATTAGAAATGTTAGTTTCAGCAATAAGAGAATAAAAATAATATGAAGGAATTAGAATTGGGAACAAAACTCTCACTCTTTGTGCTGACTTTGTTAAAGTTGCTAATTATTTCTAGTAGCTTTTTGATGATTTTTTAGGATTCTCTAGGTATACCAGAGGATATAAAATAAACCCACATAAATCCTCAGGATTTCTATATATTACCATCAAGATACAGCAGCAAGAGTTAGAAAGAGAAATTCCATTTAAAGTAACTTCAAACAATATATAAAATACTTGGGAGTCTATCTGTCAAGGCAGGTTCAGAAACTCTATGAAAACAAGTGCTCTATTCACTTTGCTACCCAGCTGCCCCGGCATGTTTATATATGCACACACATGTGCATATGTGTTATATACATATATACACATACTTAATTCATATATATCATGTACATATGTGTACATATGTGTATGTGTATATATACACACACACACACACACACACACACACACACACACACACACACACACACCTGTATGTGTGTGTGTGTTTTATAAAATAATCAGAAGGGACTTAGGGCCAGACAGTACTAACATCCCTCTAGATAGCAATACTTGTTTAAAATCATTTTGATGTAAAGGGAAAAATAAAAACAAAATCCTAGGTGACATTTAGTTCTGCATATTGACTAATGGATAAAATAATACAATATAGCTATAATTATTTTCATTCTCTATTCGGTAGCTAGGTGGCACAGAGGAGTCAAGAAGACTGGAGGTTGAATCTAGCATCAGACACTTGCAATTTTCTACCTGTAAGAGCTTGGCCAAGCCACTTAACCCTAACTGCCTTGCATCCAACGTCATCTCCAGTTGTCCTGATTCTTATCTGGCCACTGCACCTAGATGGTTCCTAGAAGAAATTGAAACAGGTAACTTAGTACAGCACCCCCTCACTCAAATCCAATTCATGTGCTTGTCGTGGCATCACCTCTCTGATGTCATGGTCTTCTTCCAGAATGAATGACAAACATGTTTCTCTACTAGGTCCCTTCACACAATGTTTTTGTTTGTTTGTTTGGGCCAAACTTTATTCCAGTAAACTGCTTTTCTTCTCTTGTCTCTATTTTGTCAATATTTATCCCTAACTTCCATGCCTATAATAATTCATCATCCCATAATATAGTCCTTCTTCATAAACATACACATATACACACATGCACATACACAAATATATCATCTGAATTAGATGGAAATTATTTTTATATTCAACCTGCATATTATGTACATAATATTTATTTGAACTAAGGTTTAACGAATGGATGATAATTTAATAATCAGAAAGAGAAAAAAGTCCTTTCAGGCACAAGGGACATAGTTTGAGAAATTCATTATCATCTATATGAAAGTTCAAAGTTTTAAAAATCTGGTGGGACAATACACAGAGAAAAGAGCAGAAATTCCGACAGTAAATGCAAATTCCCTTTTTTTTACACTGTTAAAAATCAGATTAGGAGAAAGCAGTGAAATTAGATGATTCCACATAACATAGGTGATGAATTGTTTAATTTTAATCCTATATTTGCAACACACATCAGCTTTGAACTTAATATTTATACCTAATAAGAGTTTTCAAAAGTTAATTGAAACTACCCAAATATTCAAACTTTGGAAATAAAAGAAAAATCAGACAAAGGCAGATTATGTGCCTATTAAATAATGCCTAGCTAGTGCTTATAAAACAAGCTTTGCTATTCTGATGAACCTGTCAAATAAGAAAATACATACCGATAAAAGCATGGAACTACTACAATGAATTCTCTTAGAGCTAAGCATTAAAGAGTATCTATTTGTTAACCACAGTATAATTTTTCTAATTTGCAAAAATATAAGAGAGTATGACTTTTTATTCTTAGGTAGCTTTTTGAGCCTATGATCAACCTGGTAGTCAGAAAACCCCAGAAATTCTTCATTACTCTGTTTAGATAGACCTGGAATCTCCTTATTGTGGGATCCTATCTCCACCCATGTAAGCTTCAACCTTTATTTCTCTTCTGCATATCATGTTTTCTTGTTCATTTATCTATGAATTTGGAGATATTTCTCTGATTCTTTAAGGGATTGACTGTAACATTTGAACTACCCACCTATTATTTTCCTATTGCCACTATATAACAAGCCATCTTGAGGTTATTTTTTATGATATTTTTTTATTTTTATCAGTGATTAGTGGTAATTCGTTTCAGCTTATATATCTCTTCCAAACATATTTTCATTCCTCTTTGGATCCCAAGAACCCTTTTATTTTTCTGATAGTCAGATTATGTCATAATGTCTATCCATTTAGCATTATTTGGAGAATAAAGATGTTAAAGAGATAAATGTTTGTGAAAATAAGCACTATGGTATCATAGAAAATTCAGTACAATTTTTCAGACATATATTACTCATTTTCCTCAATTATTTTTGCCCCAAGCCACTGCTGATCTGTACAAGATATATGGATATATAGCAATGGAAGATGAATGGTGGATGTAAATATGATCTAGCATATTGTCATTAATGAATGATGTGTACATAAACTAAGACTTGTGATGCATCCGTGACCTTGTCTATGTAAGAACTTCCTATAACAGTTATAGATCAATATCTCTGATTCTGATCATTTTGTGTGACACAGGACAAGTCTCTTAAACTCTTTGAATCTCAGTTTCCCCACAAAATGTGGGTGTTGAATCAATTCTTTCTAAGGTCCCATCAGTCAGTGATCTTTTGATCTATCTCTTATGCTGAAGGTTTTCATCTGAATCTTTTACATTTCATAGAGGCCAGTATAGCATTCAGACTATTTTATCTCATCTGTCATTTTTGCTACACATCCAATTCAATCCCTCTTTTAGTCATACATGTCCTTGATAACATCGTTTATCCCTTTTCTTGCACATAACTCATCCCTGGCAATAACCTGCAACATATTTACACCCACCATCTATCTTTCCATTGCCATCTGAGTCACCTGCAATTTTGATTCTTCAGAGATAGTTGTGTTCCATGATTCATAGCTGTAGAGCACTATAGGATATTGATGTTTAAAACATAGTCTTTTGCAACAGGGAGCAGCTTGCAATCATTGAAAGTACTGTGCAGTTTTAAAAATGTGATCCAGCCCATTCTCCTCCTCATTGTCAATCCGCTGTGCCTCTCTAAGATATATGTTCCAACAGATTGGCCCAGTGGACTTTCTATCCAACAATAATGGCCTTACTTGTCAATATGTATTCTTCCTTATTTCGTTTTCCCACAGTGCTTTGTGAGTCCAATTTCTTTTGTGGACCATATTATTATTTCAGTGCTTGGTGAAGACAATGCCAATGGATGATGATCATGTCCAGAATTGAAAAGGGGGAGAGGTAAGACTTGATTGTGCATGAGGAATTTTGCCAAGCTTTTGATAAACCTACTATCTTCCTGAAACAAAAGCTCACCTGCTTAACAGTTACATTTTTTTTGGTAATGCTACATGAATGTCAACCATGGACAAATTATTGTAATCTCTGATATACAAATGTTTTTGGCTCAATTAAATAACACTTGAGAGATGCATGGTTGTCATGAATAAGTTACAATACATAACCAATAAAGAAGTATGTAGGAGGAGCAGTACTCAAGACGTCAAAAAGAAGTATGCCTGGAAAAGGCAGAAGGCTGATCATGTCATAGGAGAAAGGGATAACTGATAAACAGTATAAAGGATCTGCTATGTATCAATCATTTCCCTAAGCTATAGGCATTCAAGTGCAAAGAATAAAACACTCTCTACTTGAGAACTTACATTTTAATGTGGCAGACAAAAAAGTCCACTTAAAAATAAAGGTTGCACATGTGAATTAACACAGCTATATACAAATAGTGGAATATAGGTTAGTTTAGGACTTTTTGGCAAGACAGTAGGGATAAGTGACTTGTCCAAGGTCACATAGCTAGTAAGTATCAGGTGCCTGATTATGGATTTGAATTCAGGTTCTCCTGACTCCTGGACTAGTACTCTATCCATTTTATCACCTAGCTGCCCCAATATAAGTTAATTTGGAAGAAATGGCATAAGCAAATTGTCATGTCAGGAAAATCTTCATGAATATATCTGAATTTTCTCTTTAAAAAATGCTCTCTCTAATGTAAAGATAAAGAGGCAATGTATTTCAGGTATGGAAGGGGGAGTTTTAGGGGGTGCAATCCATGAGCGTGATCAGTGTACAGGCAAAGAGAAAAATAATGATGAATAAAAGAATGGACAGTTCTCTGCACCACAAATTACTATAAAAGGGGGAAACATCCAATGAAGATTGAAAGATTAAAAGTTAAAACAGAGGAATTTTACTTTATCCATTAACAAAAAAACCCAATAGAAAAACATTTGTTTAGTACAGGAGTCATGTGATCTTACCTTACTTAGAAAATAATTAATTTAGCAGCATTGTATAGCATGGAAAAATTAGAGATCAAGGAGATAAATTAGTAGGCTTTTCCAATAAGCTCAAAGAGAGGTGATGAGATCCTCAATGAATATGTAAGTGGAGAGAAGAAGTCACATGTGAAAATAGTTGGAAAGGTCAAAATGAAAAGATTTGGTAATTGCAAATGTTTAGTAAGGAAAGTGAAGAGGTAAGGATAATACTGAGTAAAAACCAATGTCACTAGAAAATTGATGATGCCTTAAGATAACTGAGGGTACCTCAAAAGACTACAGCTAAGTGATGTGGTGAATTGAGAACCATCCTCAATTCAGAAAGTCTCTTCTTCATAAGTTAAATCCCAGCCTTAAAAACTTAGTGGTCAGCTGAATCTGTGCAAGCCACTTGACATGTTTGCTGCAGTTTTCTCATCTGTAAAATAAATTGTAGAAGGAAATAGAAAACAATTTCAGAATCATTGCCAAAACAATCAGAAATGAGGTCATAAAAAGTCAGCCATGACTGGACAACAAACACCTGGGAGTTATTTTGTAATTTTGTTAACTTTGTGTTTCATCATTTCCAAAATAAAAATCATTTTTTTCATCTTAACTCCTACATTGCTAAAGTTAGTGATCAGAGAAGAGAAAAATCTGTCACCATTTCCACATTCAAAGCCTCTTTAGTTTGTGGAACCTTCCAAAGACTGACCTATCCTAGAAATTTGGGTCATTTCAACATGATAGTGAAGACTTGAAAAGGTTTTTGGTAGAGAAAAGAATTCTATCACTGAGGGTATTAATTTCTATTTCTTCTTTTATTATAGTTTCATGTACATTTTATTTAAAATTTGTCAATAGTTATAATTACAACTAGATAATTTTCCCCACATGCTGCTAGGGGTGCTGACATTATCAAAACTGGGTGGTGAGGAAGTGTGTTCTGTCATTTAGAAGTTAACTACCTTTCAATGGGCAGCTAGTTGGGGCATTGGATAGAGCACTGACCTTGGAATCAGAAGGACAGAATTTGGAATCCAACCTCTGAGCCTTGCTAGCTGTATGAACTTGGATAAGTCATATAACCTTGTTTGCCCTGCATTTCCAGTTGTTCTGATTCATACCTGGTCACTGGACCTAGATGGCTCTTGAGGAGAAAGAGAGGCTGGTGACTGATCACCACCTCCCTCACTCCATCCAATTCACATGTTTGTCATGGCATCACTTCCCTGATGTTCTGGACTTTTTTGAAAATGAAGGACAAATATTATTACCTGGATTTGAACTTGGGAAATACTTATTTTCTAAACATGCAAACTTCTAGAAAAGATTTTTGTAAGATTTAATTTCTTTTTCTAACCACCAACAAATAAAGCCAAAACATATTTTTATTCAGAAACCTAGAATTAAAAGTTTATATCAATTGTTAGAAGTAATGCTGTGAAATATTTAACAGTATTCTCATTCAAAATCCATCACACAATTTTTAAGTGTAACTTGGAACACTAATATTTCTACATCATTTTCTTAGCATCAGAAAAATCAACAAACATTAATTCATATGGTGATATTTAGTATCTCCCCCCACAAAAAAAAAGGATTTTTGGGGCAATAAATGGCTAGCAAATGGCTGTATTACTGTTTTAAATCTCAAGTTTCCTTAATCCTAGTATTTGCCTACTTTTAGAATCAAGATGAGGTAGGTCACTTTATATCAGTGTACATTTTCTCATTAATAAATAAGAAAATTCAAATCATTTGCTATTGTTTTTATTAATATTTCATTTGTTTTCCATTTATATACAATAAGAGTTTTTGTAAGTTTTTAAATTTTACAATTTTCCCTCCTTGCCCTCCTCCCATGCTGCCACAGAAGACAGTCTGATAAACTTTACATTGTTTCCATGCTATACATTGATCAAAATTGAATATGTTGAAAAAACATATCCTTGAGGATGAAATAAAATATTAGGGATAGCAAAATTATGTAGTACATAAGACACTTTTAAAAAACTGAAGGTTTATCAAACAGCAGATTAGCATAATCATTTCCTTCTGTCTCTTTTGCACCTAGTCTATTCCACTGATCCACCACTCTATTATTAGCCAATACCAGATAGTTTTGATGTCTGAGGATTTGTAATATAATTTTAGATCAGGTAATTCTAAGTCACTTTCTTTTGCACTTTTCTTCATTAAATCCCTGAATATTCTTGACTTTTTGTTTGTCTTTATGAATTTAATTATAATTTTTCTAGCTCCTTAAAGTAAGTTTTTGGAAGTTTGATTGGTATGGCACTAAATAAGTAGTTTACTTGAGGATGAATTGTCATTTTTATTATATTAGCTTGTTATCCATGAGCAGCTGATATTTTCCCAGTTATTTAACTAAGTAGACTCCTAAGTATTTTATATTGTCTGAAGTTACTTTGAATGGAATTTCTCTTTCTAGTTCTAGCTACTGTATCTTGCTAGTAATATATAGAAATGTCGAGGATTTATGTGGGTTTATTTTATATCCTCTGACGTTGCTAAAGTCGCTAATTATTTCTAATAGTTTTTAGATGATTTTTTGGATTCTCTGGGTTTATCAACATGTCATTTGCAAATAGTGATTGCTTTGTTCCCAATTCTAATTCCTTCAATTTATTTTTGTGCTCTCATTGCTGAAGTTACCATTTCTAAAACAATATTGAATAGTAGTGGTGATAATGGGCATCCTTATTTCACCCCTGATCTTATTGAGAATACTTCTAGCCAATCCCAGTTGCAAATAATGCTTGTTGGTTTCAGATAGATAATGCTTATTATTCTAAGGAACAATCCATTTATTCTTTCTGTAGTGCTTTTAGTAGGAATGGGTGTTGTATTTTGTTAAACGTTTTGTCAGCATCTGTTGATATAATCATATGATTTCTGATAGGATTTTTAATTGATATATGTAATTATACTAACCCTGCATTCCTGGGATAAATCCTACTTCGTCATAATGTATTATCATAGTGATAACTTGTAATTGTTTTGCTAAAATTTTATTTAGGATGTTTGCATCTATATTCATCAGTGGTAAATATCAATATACATAACCTATGTGAAAATGACTCTTGAGGAATATTTAATAATTTCTTTCTCTGTTTTGACTCTTCCTGGTCTAGATATCAGCATCATATTTGCTTCATTGAAAGAGTTAGGCAGAGTTTTGTCTTTACCTATTTTTCCTATTTAATAGTTTATATACAATTCAAATCAATTGTTCCTTAAATGTTTGAAAGAATTAATTTGTGAATCCATTTGGCCCTGGAGATTTTTTCTTAAGGAGTTAAATAATGCTTTGTTGAATGCCTTTTTTCTGAGAGGGGGTTATTTAGGGATTTAATTTCCTCTTCATTTAACTTGGACAACTTATATTTTTGTAAATATTCATCCATTTCACTTAGATTCTCAAATTTATTGGCATAGAGTTGGGCAAAATAATTTGGAATTATTAACTTGTTTTAATTTAATTTAATTTCTTCCTCATTACTGGTGAGTTCACCTTTTTCAATTGATACTAGCAATTTGTTTTTTTTTCTTACTTTTTTAAATCAAATTGACCAGAAGTTTATCAATTTTATTGTTTTTTTCCATAAAACCACCTCTTTCTTTTTTTTTAGTAGTTCAATAGGTCTCTTGCTTTTCTTACTTTTTGATTTCTCCTTTAAGGGTTAGAATTTATAATTTGATATCTAATTGGGTGGTTTTTAACTTATTTTTTTAAATTTTTAAGTGCATGTTTAGGTCATTAATTTCCTCTTTCTCTTATTCATCTAAGCATTTAAAGATATAATATATCCCCTGACAGCTGTATTGAGTGAATCCCATAGGTTTTGGTATGTTTTTTCATTACTGACAGGATGAAATCATTAATTCTTTCTAAAATTTGTTGCTTGATCCACTCATTCTTTAAAATGACGTTATTTAGTTTCCAATTAGTTCTGGGTCTCTATCTCCCTGGTCCAATATTACATGTGATTTTTATTTCATTATGATCTGAGAAAGATGTATTCATTATTTCTGACTTTTTGCAATTGATCATTAGGTTTTCATGTCTGAGTACTTGGTCAATTTTTGCGTAAGTGCCATGAACTACAGGAAAAAAGTATATTTTTTTCTGTCCCCATTCAATTTCCTCCTTAAGCCTATCAAATTGAGGTGTTCTAATAATCTATTTACTCCCTTAACTTTCTTACTGTTTATTTTATGATTATATTTATCTAAATCTGAGAGAGGGAGGTTGTCTATGTTTTCCTGTAGCTCTTTCAACTTCTCTTCTAAGAATTTGGATGCTATACCATTGGGTACATACATATTTCTTTTTGAAATTATTGTATATGGTACCTTTTAGGAGGTTATAATTTACTTCCTTATCTCTTTTAATGTTATCTATTTTTGAAGCTGATTTGTCTGAGATAAAGATTGCTACCTCTGCTTTTGTTCACTTCAGTTGAAGCAAACTATATTTTGCTCCAATCTTTTACCTTTACTCTATAGGTACCTCTCTGCTTCAAATGAGTTTCTTGTAAGTAGCACATTGTAGGATTCTGGTTTTTTAACACACTCTGCTATTCACTTGCATTTTAAGGGACAGTTCATCCCATTATTCATGTTTAAACTTATAATTATTATCTCTTCATTGCACTCCATGTTATCTTCCCTCTGTTTGTATTTTCCCTGTTTTTGCCTTTAATCCTTATTCTTCAGTATTTTGCATCTGTATACCACCACCTTCAGTGTGTTTGCCCTCCTATATCAACACCCCTCCCCTTTATTTCCCCTTTTCCTTCCTCCTTCTTCCTTCCCTTGCTTCTATTCATTCCCCTTTATCTTTTACTCCCCATCCCTCCACCCCTTTTCCACTTTTAATACTTGAAAAGTAAGATAAGTTTTGTAATTTAACATTGTATGTGGAAGTTAACTTTGTTTTTTTAGGGTTTTTTTTTTTGCAAGGCAAATAGGGTTAAGTGGCTTGTCCAAGGCCACACAGCTAGGAAATTATTAAGTGTCTGAGACTGGATTTGAACCCAGGTACTCCTGACTCCAGGGCTGGTGCTTTATCCACTGCGCCACCTAGCTGCCCTACTGTATAAGTTAAGTTTAAGCTAAGTCTGATGAGATGAAGATTCTCGTGATTCTCACCTCCTTTCTTCTTCCCCTTTATTACAATAGGTCTTTTTACCTCTTAATGTAAAGAAATTTACCCAATTCAATCTCCTCCATCCTGCCATCTCATTACTGTTCCCCCTTTTTAATGAGGTATTGTTTTTAAATCATTCTATCTGAATCTCAGAAAAGTCATGAGTTCCATCACTTCTGGCTAAGTATATTCTCTCTAATAAAATTATGATATACAAGAATTATTAGAGTCTTTCTCCCAGGTAAGGATATAGCCAGTTTCTTCTTATTGCATAGCAGTTTTTTTCTTTACCTTTTTTTGTAACTTTTTCATATGTCTCTTGAGGCTCCTGTTTGATGTCCAGAATTTCTATTTAACTCTGAACGTTTCATAAGGAAACTTTGGAAGTCTCCCATTTCATTAAATGTCCATCTTGTACCCTGGAAGAGAAGGTTCAAATTTGCTGGGCAGTGGATTCTTGGCTGCATTCCAAGCTCCCTTGCTCTTTGGGATATCTTGTTCCAGATTCTTTGATCCCTTAATGTTGAGGCAGCCAAGTCCTGTGTAATCCTTACTGTGGTTCCATGGCATCTAAATTGTTTCTTTCTAGCTGCTTGCAGGATTTTCTCTTTTATCTGATGATTCTGCAATTTGGCCAACATTCCCTGGTATTTTCATTTTAGGATTTCTGGAGGGGACTGATGTATTCTTTTCTTTTAGATTTTTCAAGGCAATGGGACTAAGTGGCTTACCCAAGGCCACACAGCTATGTAATTAGTGTCTGAGTTCAGATTTGAACCCAGGTACTCCTGACTCCAAGGCCAGTGCTCTATTTACTGTGCCACCTAGCCGCCCTGATGCATTCTTTCAATAATGATTTTGTCCTCTGGTTCCATATTATTAGGATGTTTTTCCATCACTAAATCCTGTAATATTAAGTCCAGACATTTTTTTCTCTTCGATGTTTTCAGGAAGACCTATAATTCTCAAGCCATCCCTTCTCAATCTTTTCTTGAGGTCAGTGGTTTCACTGAAGAGGTATTTTAAATTTTCTTTTATTTTTTTTCAATTTTTTGGTTTTCTTTAACAGACTCTTTCTGTCTTGTGAAGTCATTCGTTTCACAGACTCCATTCTTTTTTTAAGAGAACAATTTTCTTCATTTACCTTTTTACCTTTTACAACTCCTTTTCTAATTCATCAGCTCTATTTTTGAAAGTTTTCCATTTGATGAATTGAGGTTTTGAGAGAATTTTTTTTGAATTTGTCCAATTGTATTTTCCAAGGATTTATTTTCATTTTCCAATGTATTAATTTTCTTTTCCAAATTTTCCAATTGATTTTTAAACTCCTTCCTGATTTCTTCAAGGAAAGCTTTCTGTGCTGGAGACCAAATCATATTTTCCTCAGAGTTTCTAGGTCTCTCTGAGTTAGGGTCTTTTCCTTCTAGGAATTTTTGCATGTACCCTCCTTTCTGATGTCCTTTCTTCATTTTCCTAAAACCTTGTGCTGGGGTAGGTGCTTGTTCACAGACGTTTGGTGTTGAAATCCCTAGATTATTTACTCAATGGGTTTAATAACTTCAAGTGTGCAGGCCAGTAGTTGGTGCTATTTTCTTTCTCTGTAGTGTCTGTGACCTTGATTTGAGGTCCTCTCCCTTGGCCTGAGAGGGTAGTTGAAGCTGCTGAATACTTTTATTTTTGAACAATGGTGGGCTATGGCTAGGGCAAGGTAATTACTCTCCCTATTCACAGCTGACAGAATTCTGCTGCTCACACCTGAGCCTGGGGTGGGTACGTTCTAATTGTGTTTGTTTGGGGAAGAGGCTTCAGCTGATATGAAGGTAGGGACTCTAAATTCCTCCAGACCAGAGGATGCCAGGGATCCATATCTGGAACTATTCTTGACTGGACTCACCATCCCTGCTGCTAAACTACAGACTGTCAATGCCAAAGCCAATGCCTCTGCATCTGATCAGGCTAGTCCTGCTTTCAGGCTCTACCCAACCTTGTGCTCCTGGTAGAGTCTGCTTTCTGCACCCAGCTCACCCACGATTCCGGAAGAGAAAACTTGAGCTAGATGTTCTCCTAGCTTCTCTTTCTGACACACCCTTGTTTATCATTCAGTCCCTTCTCATTTATTCTCATTATTATAATTCTGTTCCTTCATGACTCATTTCAAATGCCTGCTCACTTTAGAATCTTTCCCTAATTGCATCTGATGAAAATGGTTTTTCCTTATTTAAGATTTCCTATAGAATTTTATCTTCATTCCAAATTGTTTGCATAGCGTTGTACCAGGTATTCTTATTAATTTTGCTTGAAGATTGGGAAAAATTTTGAGACCCAGAAGCATGAACTTCTGAAAATTGGAAATTATATTGGAAGAATGTCCTCACAATGTGGAGAGTGACCCTATCATATCTTTACATTACTAAGATTATTTGGCAGGTAGAAACTTGACTTTTGAAATAAATTAGAAATTTATTACTCTTTGAAGTTTAAAGAATTATTTTATTTCATGGACATAGGGAACTTCTTTTTGGTATTCAATTTATTTTGAATGTGTGGAACAAAATAAATGTTTCCATAACAGAGTACAATAAAAATGATAATTGCTCATGAAGCTAAATCTATTGTGCACAATTTGCAATTACTTTCAAATGCACAACAAAATTAACATGTTACATTCTCATTTTTCTTCTTTCTACTTCTACTCTAGGATTGGCTACCATTAGATGCAAGTATGCATCATACACATATTTACATATATGTGTATATACAATAAAATTATTCAATACATACTTCTATTTATTAGTTCTTTCTCTGGACATAGATAGCAACTTTCTTCATATGTCTTTTACAGTTAATTTGGTCACTTATAATTGTCAAAATAACATTCATTCAAATAATGTTCAATAACATTCATAATAGCAACAATATTGCTGTTATCATCTACAGTGTTCTCTTGGTTCTGCTCTTTTCACTCTTCATTAGTTAATGGCAGTCTTTCCATGTTTTTTTTTCCCCTAAAAGTATTGAGCTTATCATTTCTTATATCATAGTAACATTCCATTACAATCACAACTTGTTTGTGATGAATATCCCTGAATTTTTTTGTCCCTCATTTTCTAAGAACACCATGACATCAGGGAGGTGAAGCTATGATGAACACATGAACTGTATTTGAGTGGGAGGGGGTGCTATTCTAAGTCACTAGCTTCACTTTCTCCTCCAGAACCATCTGGGTCCCTTGGCCAGACAACTGGAGATGGACCTGGATGTTAGTCAATCAGAGTTAAATGGCTTGCCCACGATCACACAGCTAGTAGGAATCAAGTGTCTGAGTCTGAATTCAACTCCCATTCTGACTCCAAAGGCAATGCTCTGTACCACCTTGCTGCCCTTTCTGAAGTTTCTAGTACTTTGCTACAATAAAGAGAGCTTCTATACACATTTTAGAACATATAGGTCCTTTTTCTTTCCCCCAAATATCTTCAGAAATAAACCAAGTATTTATATTTCTAAATCAAAGCATATTGGTAGTTTAATAACTCTTTAGGCCTATACAAGGAACTTCTGTGGAAACTCTTCCTGTCCATAATATATAGTTTTAGAAAACTTTGTAATAACTTTTGAGAGGCCAAGTTAAAATGGAAAAGTAAGGCAGCTGCTCACCTGAGCTCTCCCCCAAACCCATCCATGTAAATAATGACTTGAAACAAATTTTGGAGTCTCAGAACCGCCCCCCTAAAAGATGATACAATTTTGCAGCGCAAGACAACTTAGAAGGTAAGGCATAAAATCCATTGTAGCAGAGTGAGAGAAGAGTATAGTGCAATGCAGGCCATGCCAGTGCCAACCAGACCACAGAAAAACAGAAGCAGACCCTGGGAGTCATTGAATCAGTAGCAGCAGCAACAGTTGCTTCTAGAGCTTTCAGCCCACAGACTGAAAGGGGAACAAAAATCTATTTGGAAAGAGATTACAGGTATCTATTTGTAAGCATTCAATCAGTATTCTGTTGCTTTGCACATGTTAAGATCTGAGGCCCAGTCCTGGGTGGCAGTTCCAGGGCACCAGTACTAGCAAGCACATCAGAGCTTCTGACTTCAAGGGAATAGGGACACTCAAAGTGCAAAAGCAGAAAAGAGTGCTTGTGGTTACTCATAGACCAGAACTAAGACCAAGAAAGTAGTACAGCTTATTAGATCATGCCATCCAAGAAGAGAAAATTTGTAAGTCCCTAGAGGTATTCCTGAAAACAGCTGCACAAAACTCCTAAAACTTGGCATTGTGAGTTCTTCACCCTAGAAGTAGAGCCCTACTTTAACAAAATTAAAATCAAGCAAGAAGATAAAAAAAATGAGGAAACAGCATAAAAATCTGACTGTAGAAAGTTACTATGTGACAGGAAAGAACAAAACATACTCTGAAGAATGTAACAAAGTCAATGCTCCTCCATCCAAAGCCCCCAAGAAAAATATGAATTTTTCTCAGGTCATGGAAAAACTCAAAAAAGATTTTGAAAATCAATTTAGATTGGTAGAGGAAAAATTGGGAAAAGAAATTAATTATGCAAGATAATCATGAAAAATGAATAAAAAATGAAAACTAACACTTTAAGAAACAGACTATGCCAAATGGCAAAAAAGGTCACCAAGTAAAATAATTCCTTAAAAATAAGAATTAAGAAATTGGAGGCTACTGACATTATGAGAAATTGAAAAACAAACAAACAAAAGGAGAAAAATGAAAAAAATGAAAAATAGAAGATAGTGAGAAATAAGTCATTGAAAAAAAACAACTGACCTGGAAAATAGATGCAGTAGAGATAATTTAAAAATTACTGGACAATTTGAAAGCCATGACCAAAATAAGAACCTAAACTGCATATTTCAAGGAAGCCCTGATATTCTAAAATCCAAAGGTAAATTAGAAATGGAAAGAATCCATCAATTACCTCCTAAAAATGAACCAAAAATGAAAATACCCAGGAATATACTGGAAAATACTATGTTGTCTATCTCATGATCTTTTTTCTCCTGATACTTCTCTCTTCTATGCAATGACCAATTTGCCATTCTCTCAATTAAGTTACAATACTTCCCTAACATTTTTTTCTAGAAAATGAATATTGACTAAAATAATGGGTTCTTCTGGGCATTACTGACAACAAACCACTATTCTACACTTTCCTCTGCTCTCTTCATATATGACAAAAATTGAATTAAATTATATTATATCCAAAAGAAAGCAAGAAGATAGCAGTATTATAAATCTAGTTTCACCATATCATAAACAGTTTTAAGTGGTACATCAATACAAAATAATCTATTCTCATTTCCCCATTTGGATTTATTCTTTCCTTTCCCCAGAGTTATATACTTATGGGATTGTACAGTATTAATTAAGCACTGACATGTATATTTATTGTGCTCAATAATTATAAATATTTGCTATTTAAAGGAATCAATTTTTGTCCATTGTAAATCACTAACCCTAAGGGCAACTAACACTCCCAAGAAAGCAAATTAAATGTAGATTGTTATGGTGTATTTATTTTTAGCCCTGAAGAACTACTAGTTATGGAAATAAGTGTTACTGAGTTACATTTTGGCTCTAAGTAAAATATTTTGAGGCACCAACTAATCCCACAGAAAAAGGAAAACATGCACTGGAAACTGCATCCTATAGAAGCTTGTCAAGATTCACAGCTGTAGGCAGTTAAATATTCAAGGGCCATTGAGAACAATACCAAGTTAAGGTCTAGTTCAGAGCAGGAATAGATTGTGAATGAAAGAAAGAAAGCAAGCAAAGCAAAGTCACTGGAGAGAGCTCCTTGTTCTTGAATAGGTAAACTGCAAATGACCATGATAGGTCTTTACAATTAATACAAGGTCCACTTAAAGGAAATCTCATAAATATACAATGAAAAATAACCTGTCACTGATCACTAGAAGGGTTTTTTTAATTTTATTTTTAATATTTCAAATGTGGTTCCTAAAGTTCCTATCTATGCACCTAGACTGGATTTATAAATATTTTTTTCTTAAAAAAGTACATCCAGAACTTTCGTGACATCTTCATTTTAGAGATACTATGGTATAAGGAAATAAATCCTACACATAAAGTCAGAGTAACTGGGTCTAAAACTTGTTTCAGATTAGCTAACTAATGTACAAGTAATTAAACATCTTCCAGGCTTAATTTTTTTTAGGTTTTTTTTTAGGTTTTTTTGCAAGGCAAATGGGGTTAAATGGCTTGCCCAAGGCCAAACAGCTGGATAATTATTAAGTGTCTGAGACCGGATTTGAACCCAGGTACTCCTGACTCCAGGGCCAGTGCTTTATCCACTAAGCCACCTAGGCAACCCTTCCAGGCTTAATTTAATGTTCTAAATCTATCATCCTCAGACTATTTGAAATCATTGGAGTTTTGAATTTATTAATATCTTCTATCTAACCTTTAAGAAATTAAGATTTATGATTTCTCTGTTAGGGTGTATATATATATATATATATATATATATTATATATGTATCTATATGCATATGTATATATGCATTTACTTAGTATTTCATAAAACTATTTTAAGTGGTTATGATCTGTAGCATTAGTTATCAAAGAATGGTCCTCAAACCAATTTGGGTCCCTGAGATACTTTCAGGATGTTTTAGTAGTCAAACCTATTGTCATGATAATGCTAAGACAAACATTTCACTATTATAATACCTCTGCCTTTTTCCAACTATATAGTTCATTTACTTCAACCAAAATAAAATATTGAAAGTATGAGTAGTCAACCTAATGATGATTTCTCTTACATCATTAAAACGATTTGAAAGAAATGTGAAACACAATGCCATTCTTCCATTTTTAATTTTAGAATAGAGTTATTTTTATAAAATATGTTCTTGATCTTATATAATGAAGTTACTGCTACTTGAAGTGTTTATAATTAATATGAACACTTCAAGTAGCAGTAACTTGAAGTGTTCATAAATAATATGAAACAATAAATTTTAATATTTAAAATGTTAAATATCAATATATATAACCTATGAAAATGACTCTTGAGGAATATTTAATAATTTTCCAGAGTATGAAGAAATCTTGAGAACAAAAAAATTAAGAACCATTGTTCTAGTGGTCTGATATATTGTCAAAAAAAAACTGGATTTGGAATCAGGATAGCTATCAATTCAAATTCTCTTTTTTATTAGCTGTGAGAAAGAGGTAAGTCCTTTAGCTTCTTTGTTCTTCCAACATCTCTCTATGAATATAAATTTTAGTCAGGTTGAAATTTGTATCAGTGGAGGTAGTTTCCACATAGTCAAAATCAAAAGTCTGTGACACTGATATAAACTTTCTACTTCAGATGCTTGGATTAGTTTCTACTTAGTTTGACATGGGGATGGAGAGCACAAGCCAGTTGGAAGTGGGTGGTGAGGATAAAGAAGTTAGAATAACTAAGTGAATATAAATAACAATAAAGATTTTGTCTCATATCCATTTTCAATTGGATATTCAGAAACAATGAGAATCCTCTTTTAGTTGACCAAGGTGTTTCTTTTTGTATGTTTTCAGAATCATTGTAGCTCTGAAGGAGGATTAATAGACTGCAAGACAGAAAGGCAGTTTTCCCTCCTTCCATTAGCACAGACAATTTATCTCACCAGGCCTATTGTATAGAAAACTGTCTCTTGTGCTAATTAGCTCACAGCTAAATTCATTCTATTCCCTATCTTTTTAAAACTAAAATTCAAACACTCCGCCTATCAATTTTTCCTTTTCCCTTTGATCTCATTTTCAATCAAAGAATTTGAAAGCACAGCTATTAATCCTAATGCTTCTGTGCACAAATGGATTGTTCCTAGAGGTCAAAAAGACAATTCTCCTTTATCAAATAATTTTGAACAGAACAATTCATATACCTCCATTTAATCTTCCTAAAAAGAATTAGGTCCAGAACATTCTGTGAAACAGGATGTCAGATTAGGCAGACTATTGATTTATTCTAGAATAACAACATTCTTTTCTTATGAATGATATTCCTTTTCTTAAATTTATTTTTGAATGTTCATTGTCATTCTCTGTAACATCATGTTGAAAATTTTATCAGATTAGGAGAGATTTCATATTCTCTCCTTCTTTTATTATTATTTGGTCTTCTAATTGACTGATAATTGAACTCAGTGGTACACTCTTTTTAAAAGTTTGGCAACCACAGACATGAAATGGAATTTAATAGAGTTAGAAAACAAGCAGGTCAAGACACTCACAAATCTTATTACTACTATATTTATTTTTCCTGAATTAAACCTAAACATTGTACTGATCTGAGTCAGAGCCAACCCAATGCATAGAGGTATATTTGTGTAGATGGTGTGATCTGAGGAGCCTACAATGACTTGCAAAGAAGCTCCCTCCATAATTATGTTGCCTTGCTTCTATCCTAGCTGCTCAAAAGTATCCATAACTGATATCCCTTTGATTTACACATGAAAGTATATAGTAGTCTTGTGAATCAAGAAGTGATAATAATTTTATTAGTATAGAAATTATGTATTACAATTAGCATTTGTGTGTGCTCTTACAATTTACAAAGCACTTTACATAGTGGACATTTCCTGGAAAGAAAGATGATTAAAACATAAACCTCTTCAGAGAGATTGTTATATTGTTTGTACTTGTATATTCAGAACCTAACATAGTACCTAGTACATTAGTAGAACTTAATAAATGTTTGATAACTGATTGATTGCAACTTAAACATATTAGCATAGGAATAGTGATTATGTTTTTCATATGAGTTTATTATCACTTTGATAGGTTTAGGATAGTACAAGGTATTAGATTTGTCAAAAAGCATATATTAAACTTTTACTATATATTAGGCACTATAGTAAACACTGGGGTACAAGAAATAAAGCAAAGACAACTCCAGCATCTCATCCATATATAGGCAATCAAAGACAAGGCCTGTCATTTCATTAGGGTATGGGAATGATAGAGAATGAACTAATGCAGATTAATTTTCAAATTGCATATTCAGGGAGGACTTGTATCTGTTATTAGGGCCTGCTAAGCACTTTACAAGATTGCTTATTCCACTGGTGTCCACTTGACACCTAATTCTTATTTGTTTCTCTAAACTGCTGTAACATGTGCAACGATTATTTACCCAATTAAAATTGAAGAATTAAACCAGTTTGGCGAGGTAAAGGTGTTTACACCAAGTATTGTAAAGTTTTCAACTGAAGAATGAGGGGAATGAAAAAATGTGTTCCAATGGCCATGATGCATGCTGAAGTAGGCATTATGGAATGTTGAGAATTTGGTTGGGCATTGAAAATGGCAACCAGACCATTGTCAGTTATCTTGACTTTTGTACTGCCACTGGACTTTGATAACTCAGAAAGAGAAAATGAAGCTGAGGACTTTGCAATAATTCTACCTTAGTTAAATCCAATTTATGCACAAGTAAAGATTTTCATTCAGTGATGGCATTGGTCCTCTTCCATAGGAAAGTGATAACAATTTAGAGTTTTTGAGAATTGCTTGAAGTAGTATGTATAAGAGGTAAAACTTGTCCCAAGTCTTTCTTTTCCTTGAGACAGCTCTCTATTCAATATTATTATATTATTATTCTCCTGTTGTAAATAAATTTCAAGGAAGTCATAGATTCTTCACAAATGTTTCAATGTTATTCTAAATGTTTATAATGTGTATTTAATTTGTCCAAACTCCCCTACTACTTTATTTATTCTTTTAACCAAAACTAAACTTCTTATTTCTTTTATGATATATGCAGGACCTTGTATAGTGTTGAGCATTTAGGCTTAAAAATGTTTATCAAACAATATTAAACAGAAATAAACTGAAGAAATAAACTGAGACAACTAATTTCTCAATGCTAGGCATCCGGGAATTAAGTATATAAAATCCATAGTTATGAAATTCACCTGAGAATTTATTTGACTGTTATCTTTAGTTTGATTAAGAGAGAAAGATATATGCTATTTACATATTTTCTTCCTAAAATAATCCTAAATAAATACCTATTTTCATTTAGAATACATGAGGACGAAAGTCTCTTTACTTCTTGATTGCATGAGCTCATATTTGTATTATTTTGTACAGAGTCTGTTATACAGTATTTAATTCTTGTTTCCTTTCCCTTCGCCCAATTTCCCTAAAGATGTGAGAAATTAAAATTGATCCACTAGAGAGTACTTTTCATAATAGTGTCATTCTTCAGAAACATAATTCAATCAAATAGGATAATTCCTATCAGGTATATTTATTTTATTTTTGAATTCTCCATTTATTTTTTCATACCTTTCCCGTCTTCATTTTTTACTGTATATATGATAAAATTTATTTTTAATTACCACTAAATATAGTGTAATGAAACCAAGCCTGAATTAATCTCTCCTTGATTTGCCCCCACTAGAAAAAAAAGGAAGCCTAATTGAACTGTGTGTGTGTTTGTGTGTGTGTGTGTGTGTGTGTGTGTGTGTGTGTGATTAAAAGTTCTCACAGTTTGATATATTTTCAATTATAATGCCAAATGTCCAACCTTATTGGAAGTGAACTATTGTACAAGGAGCACTAAGATACTGTGCTCTGTAAAGTGTATGTGTTTTTGGATGTACTGACCTCAGAATAAATTCAGTTTCATCTTTGGAATGGAAAGAGGTTAGTCATGTGTAATGACTGAAAGAATAGGATACATAAGTCACATTGTGCTTTATTATCTGATCCCATAATGATGGTAGGCTATTGCTAAAAGTTGATTTGTAGGTTGATTTGGAAAGTGTCAGAATGCATTATTTAGTGTGTTATCAAAAAGTAGCCTGCAGCTATTGAAAGATGTGGTAGCATAATTATTATCATGGGTAGGTAGATTTTGTCTGACTGAATTCTATTTTCTGGCTACCTCTGTCGATGAATATTTAGATTAGGATCTTGATTTTCATATTTATACTAAGAAATATGTCCTATCATTGTTGCAGTTGACATTTAAAGGGAGGAATTATCTGATATGGATTTCACCAAATCTTTGATCAGCATATATTAAAATTCAAAGGAGGTAGAGAAACTATAGGGCTAGAATAAAATGTGGAGATCAATTAGTTCAGTCCTCTGACTCTAAGGTATTATTCCAGGTTAAACAATCTATACATAAGAGAGAAAGAACTTTATACAGTAACCAGGAATATTTCCTTCTAGTGGTCAATCACTCTTTATATTAAGGGAATTCTTGGTCTCCTTCTTCCTCACTTAGCCTCAGTCATAAATAAGTCCTCTTTTCATTTCTTTTAAAATTATTTTTATATATTTTATATAAGTATATATCTTTCTATTTAATTATATGAGTAGATGTATTTTATTCTCAGTAGAATGTAAACTCCTTGATATTTTTTGTTTGTTTTCTTTTATATCCCTAATGCCAGCCCAGTTGGAAAATAATTTGTGATTAATAAATTTGCGTTGAATTGAAAGATTTTCTAGTGGGCAGAGCAGTGAACGTAAGAGTCAATGATAACTATGTTCAATTATTACCTCAGCTAATTTTTAGCTATTTCATCCTGGAAAAGTCCTTAATTTTCTGAATTTCAGTTTTCTTACCAGGAAAATAAGAGGGTTGGGCTCCAGGTTCTCTAAGATCCTTTTTTTAGCTCTATATCAAGGATATTGTGAGTTCTACTTTGTTGTTTACTTCAAAGTGATTCTTGTGGAAAAATAAAATTTCAATTATAGTGGTAGTAGTATCCCTTTCCCCACAGCCTTTCTATATTTATCATTTTGAGTTCGAGAGATCCTATGACCAATAATCCTATATTTGAAGATAATTTGGTCATGAATCCTATAAACCTCTTAGTCAATTCTTTGTAAACCTAGTGTTTATCAGTTTATTAGATTAGAAGCTTTACACTTTGGGTGGGATCTGTCAGAGACTGTGATCTGATACCAGAGACTATAAATGCCAGAGATATCTTTATTCCATGATAAGACATTGGTTTCAACAATAGTGGGATGTCTGTTTCAAGTAACTATAAAAATAACAGAATTTAGTGAACATATAATTCTGATAGAAGCAGCATCCTGGTCTCCATTCTCATTGGTCATGAAAGGATAATGTATACCCTTGAGGATATGGTCGATAATAACATCTATTAATATAAATCCTATTGCACTGTAGAGCTGCAACTAGACATACACTTTATGGCTAGCCAAACAATCTATCAAATCATCACAGCTATCCACTTACTACTTTAGATTCACTTCACACACATGTCCTACTTCTCTTCACTTGTGTCCTTTTTTTTTGTATGCAATCAACCACAGTATCAGATTTCTCCTTCATACCTCTTGTACAAGGTAAGCAAAGAATTCTTAAACAAGTGAGATTGCTCTGAAATGAAATGAAACATTTCTTCAATATCTAAAAGTTAACAAAATTATATTCACTTAGAGAAATCTGAGAGAGAGAGAGAGGATATTTAGATTAAGTAAAGGATATAACACGAACTGCATTGGCCATAAAATCTGAAGGAAGAATATTCTTCTGAAGTCTTGCTTTTCCATACCTAGGCAATGAGAAAACAATGTAAGTAGTGCAAACCATTTATCTTTTGAGTCAAGTAATACCTAAAGATAGTTTTAAATCTTTCAATAAAAAAGCAGTCTGACTTTTGTGGATACATTAAAACCTTAGGATGTCTTACCCCATGTCTTTTCTTCTAAGATCAATAATAAAACAAGGTACTTCTCTTGGTCCCCCTGGAAATGAATTCTTGAATGTTCCATTGGGTACTGGCAAAATTTGGAGCAATGGGTTGGGTCTCATCATTTCCAAATTATAGAAAGCAAAGGACTGTTTCTGTCTTTGCTACTGTTCACACAAGTTCCCACTTTGATTGGATATCCCTTCCCATTCTGTTGTTACTAGGCCCTACAAATCTTTCTACTCTCTTGTCCAGTGCTATTAGAACCAAGAAAGCCTATTTTTTGTTACCTGCTTTAGGTTCTGTACTGCTACAATCTACTCAATGGAGATTGGAGAAATGTGCCTCTTTGACTTTTACTGCTCCTTAACATGGTGACCATATCCCTTTTAATGCATTTTTTGTTCTTCTGAAATGTTTAAAGTTAAGGTAGAGCTTGAAAAATTCTTACTTTTGATGTACCACCAATGTGATTAGCTTCAAAGTCAATTAAGATTGTATTTCGTGTAGAATAAAAACTTTTTCACTTAATTTCCATACATTTTATTCCTATGTCTTCTTAGTTTATTTTTAAAATTATATAATTATTTCCTTTAAACTTTTCTACTGTTCCTAGTGCACTGACAGCTCCTTCAAAGTAGGAATTGTCTTACACTTTTCTTTGTGTCCCTGGCACTTAGCAGAGAGATTGATAAAGCTCTATTGACTGACTGATTAAAATTATCTTTTTCATATTAATGTGTGGCAAATTTCTCATGGGAATTTCAAATAAACCCAAAATGAAGACCAGTAAGACTTGGCTTTATACCAGTAAATAATGAGAACATTTCAGAAGGTAGGTGTCCTAGCTTGAGTACAGTATCTTATTATTTGTGAATCTGAACTTTAGATGCCAGTTTAGAATTATAATTAAGTTATTCACTGGGACTCAGGAATGACTATTATAACTCTGGGATTAAATCTGACCTTGGAACTTCTAGAAACGTTAACTGCGAAAAATGTAATCTTCAAACAGAGGTCACTGGAACCTGTATTAAAAATGACTACAATCAGTTTATTTTCTCATGTTCATCTTTCATTTTTCTCACAAACATCTCATTTAAATATCAAAAATTCAATAGGCTGAGTAAACTATCATTCCCTTTGTACTGCCATAAAGATAAATTTGTGTGATGGTCATTCACTTTGAGTACTACAGCTTTTTTTGTGGTTTTATGTTCCATTGTATTCTAATTTTTCTGTCTTGAAATTATTTTCAAAATGATTTCATCAACATCACTTTCTTCTTAAATCCCTGTTAAAAGTCCTTTTACTATGTGTTAGCTTTTGCCTTACTACCCAAAAAATACTAAAACTATTTGGTCTAAATGATTTGACTCATCATTTTGTTTTGTTTTGCAATTATTGGTTGCCAACAGTAAGCAAGATGCTGATCTAAAAGCTTTTTGGTTTCAAAAGACTTCAGTGTCATGCTGATTTACACTGAGATGGTTTTATGTTTTCATCTATGTAAGACACCTGGGGCATTATTTGTTGGATAGGAACCTAATTAAATAGAATTATTATTATTAATTATTAACTAAAAAAAGTTCTACCTAGGAAGTGCCAAAGGCTAACAGGGTGATGATGAGAGAACTAGGGAAATAAAGAGATAAAAATTGCAAAGAACATTCTAATTGAAAGGTAATGATATATCAAAGTATATGAAATTATCTGAATGAGTCCTCTGATTTGTGTAAACTATGGCAAGCAGGCATGGAACAATTTCCTATGCCATATGCTCTCTAAAGATGACTTCAATCAATCCTTTACATATTGATTTCTCCTCATTTCTGTTCTGCCATCTAAATTTAATAAGTCTGATAATTGTTAAATTTGTTAAATTGTTAAATTGTTAAAATTTTCATTGTGAGCATTTATGCCTCTAAATCAGTCAATACTAAAAAAATCAAGACTTGATTTATTTTTATTTTTGTCAAGATTTAAAAAAGTGGTAGATAAAATGGTAAACTAGGTTAAAATTAAAAAATCTGTTGAATTTCTTAAATATTTCTTAAATTTTTGCTATTTCACCCCTGTTCTGGGGAAAAAGGTAACTAATATCTTCTCATATACCTGTTGGGGGAACTCTGGAACTTCACTTAAGTAAAAATTATAAAATTTGCTTTTGATCCTCAAGGTACTAGACAAGTGCAGCAAGAGGTCTTTAGGAAGAGGAGGAGGCAAGTCCAAGATTCTTTATATATATAAAGAAATCTGTGACTATGCGGGTAACATTCATACATGTTCTCTTTTTCAAGTGATAAATCTACAAAATGAATATTCACTTAGTAACTAAATATTTGGCCTTCAGTTGAATGGTTTGAGCTCAAGTCTCATTTCATTTCAGGTTTGGAATGTAATCATAAATAGAAACATATATATATATATATATATATATATATATATATATATATATATATATATATCTGTGTATGTGTGCTTATCTACAAATGTATATACTTATATAAATATAAATATTCATATAAATGTAATCTAGCAATTAGTCACAGTTCTCAGAAGTGAAAGTCTACAGAAAAAATTCTTTCATTCTTGAAAATGTAACACATAAGGCATTTATTATCTTAATGATATATGGTTATAACATTGAAATTATATCATCACCATCAAAATTATTTATTTTGAGTGTAATGGAAAGTGTTTAAGATTTAAAGTCAGTAAATCTATGTTTTAATTCCAACTGTGCAATACACTAGTGGCATGTCCTGAGATGTTACTTATTGTTCCTGTACTGGCTTCTTTATATTTAAATTAGTGGAGTTGGAATACATAGTATATGAGATATTTTCATGCTCTTAAATTTACAGATACTGTGAGAGATATAAAATAATAAAATAAATCAAGTTTATATCTATAGGATTCTTTTATGTTCAAAAATTCCTTGGTTGTTAATTGTAGTTTCACTAAACCACCATCACTATCTACACAACCTGTCAGATACTGATGAATGCCAAAGGCATTCCCAAATAGTTGGTGAATTGCCTGGGGAGATATAGAAACTCTTTCAATTGACTTCTTTAGGGAACCCTCTTGTACAAAGCCAGCAATACACTGAGGACATAAGAACCCTGCTGAACTTGTCACTTGCCATGTAGAAGCCTTTTGTCAAAGGTAAACTTTTTTCCTGTGGGTTAATACTCATTCTAGGAGATGGAGGGTTAGTTGGTCTGTACCATATTGACACTGAATATAAAAAAGCAGGACTACCATTCTCTGCTCTAATTTATTATAAATTAGTTGCAATGTCTTAGGCATCCATTATTCTGTAGCAGTAGAGTTTGCTATGAAATTGTGAGTATCTGGTAGAAAGGAAGCAGACTTCAAGATAGGGAGAGTTGGGGGAGGTAGATAAGAAAAAAAAAGGAAATCTCATATGTATAGTTGTGATTTGATTGATTTCCTGCAGTTTGTGCTGCTGATTAAAAAAAATGCTGCTGTTCCCTAGTGTACTTTATCCCTATTCTCAGGTGTTGGATCAAGTTTTTATTTTATTTTTCATTTTATATTTACTTCAATTTCTTGAATATCTATCAATATCCCTTGCTTCTTTGCTTCCCCCCCCCCGAAAACACTGACTTTCTACTATTTTCAAACTCCTGCAATGACATTTCTTTGATCTCTTCCCCAATTTCTCAAATCTTTTCCCTTCCCTGTCATGTACCCTATTTTCTGTGGTACACTTACATTTCCACTTATGCCTCTTCCTCATTTTATCAAGGCCTTAATAGGTACAGAAATTCTTTTACTTCCATCAAGTTCCTAATTTTATTATTTACTATAATTGCGATTGCCTTGGGAAAGTAAGTACAACTTAATCATGACTCAGATCCATCAAATTTATAGGATATTTAAGTGCTAAATGCTTAGTCATATCAATCACCAAAGCAATAAGCAATTATTTAGTGTAGATACTGTTTGAAAAGCTAGGGGATTCAAATAAAAGGGGGTAAAAATCAGTTCCTGCCTTTATGACACCCAATGGTGGAGACAATGTGCCAACAAATATATACAAAGCAAGTTATATACAGGATAAAAGGAAATGATAAATAGATTGAAACCAGTAGAATTAAAAAAAAAGTTTAGGGAAGGCTTCTAATAGAAGGTGAAGTATTAGTCTGAGTTTTAAAGGAAGCCAGTGAGATCAGTAGTTAGAGTAGAAGAGGGAGAGCATTCCAGGGATGGAGGACAGCCAGAAAGAATTCTCAGAACTGAGAGGTAGAGTGACTTGCTCCTGAAATACCTGGGAGTCCAGTGTAACTGAAACAAAGAGCACACTGGGGAGTAAGAATAGAAAAAGGAGGCAACTAGGTAATAGATAAAGTGCCAGGTCTGGAGTCAGGAGGACTAATTTGAATGTAGGCAGTCTCACCAGCAGGCAATTGCAATGATCAAGACACTATATGATAGGATCTGCACCAGACTGATGGCAGTATCAGTGTAGAAAAGGGGAACATGGTCAAGAGTGGTTGTAACGGTGAAATTAAGAACATCTTAGATGTATAGTTTGAAAATAATTCAGCAGGGGCATCTAGGTGGCGTAGTGGATAAAGCACTGGCCTTGGAGTCAGGAGTACCTGGGTTCAAATCTGGTCTCAGACACTTAATAATTACCTAGCTGTGTGGTCTTGGGCAAGCCACTTAACCCCATTTGCCTTGCAAAAAAAAAATAAAATAATTCAGCATCCAGGACTTCTTCTAGGTCATGAGACTGAGGGACTGGGAGGATGATTTTACCCTTTATAGAAATAGAGAAAGTAAAAGCAGAGAGGATTTGTGGGGATAGGAGTGATAATATACTCTGTTTTTGACATACTGAATTTAATATGTATACTGGACATGTAGTTCAAGATGCCTGAAAGGCAGTTAGAGAGAGAGGAAGTTCTTCATGTGAAACAGATGAAAGAGGAGAAAATGACAGGAGACACTTAGTGACAGGGGAAGAAGAAGAGGGAAGAAAAGGAAGTTCATAACAAATAACCTCAGGTTTTAGTTTAGTTTTGTTTTGTTTTGTTTTTTTATAAAATATGAAGGTTGTTTCCTCATCTCAGAGAGCAAGGATTGGGGGAATGGGCATGGAAGATTTGAGGAAAGATGAAAACATTTAGTAAAAGCACCATGGAAAGTAGAATAGTGAGTTGATAGAGAGATAGTAGGCTTACCTAGAAGCAGAAAAGTTTTGGATAAGGTTATGTAACTAACTTATAGTGGACTTAGTTATAAAAGTTGTATGATATTTTTCTCCTTGGTTCAGCACAGCACATGAGTAGGATCAAAGGCAATAATGAATAGTGGGAGTAATCCAAAAAATTGTGACCTGACTGGGTATAATTGATGATATAATAAGGGGGCTAGATATTTAAGAGATGAAGAAAGTGTGAGTTGAGGTGGTTCACCAAGAAGTAACCATGGGGGAAAAGGAGAGAATGACTAGTGCAGGGGAGATGACTTTGGGAGAGAATTCAGAGGTTAAATGATTGGAGGTCATAGTGTGGATAAGTGGTCCAGTTTTGTAGTGAAAGGTGTGGTGTGGTAAAAGTGAGTAATGGTTAAAAAGTGCATGGATTTTGGTCAGATAAGGGTACTTTAAATTTCTTGAATATAGAAGTCTTAATATCTGTGGGTGATGACAAGATCAAGAGTATTATGCTTTTTTTGTAGGATTGTAAAGTGAGGAACAGCTCACGGAAGATGAGCAGACTGAGAAGTTGAGTGGATAGGGAATTGGAGGGACAATTAATATGTATGTTGAACTCCTTTCAGTATGAAAGGGGGAGTTAAGTTGGAGAGAAAAATTGTAAGCCAGATACAAAACTCGTTGAGGAAGGAAGGAAGGAGAATGACCTAGAGATCTGCAGGTCATACCTACTAGAATAACCTTATATTTTCAAAATATATCAAATAAGAGAATTCATTCATCATTTATTTTGGGGAGGTCACATTGGGGACTATTGAAACTCCTTGTCCTTGTGAACCATAGATATATGATAATTTTGGGGGGGTCTGGTAAGTTTAAATAGCATCAAACTTTTATCTTGAACACTTATTTCTCATTTCTTTAACAAAAAATGGATACGGAAATATTTAGAAAAGTTCCTCATTATTGTTATGATCAAGAAATCAGACTGAGACCATAGTCACACTAATGAACTTCTGAGTCAGACAAGGAGAAGCATAAGAGAATATAAAGAATAAAAAGTCTCATTTTAGGAACACAAGTTGGATGAAGCAAGTTATTATTTCACAGATGCCCACTATTTTACTTCAAAATATGTTCTCCTTGAGTTTCCATTGATTTAGACAGAAATGGCTATTTCTCTATTGTATTAATAACTAATAATTTAATTAGGACTAAAAGCAAAAATTTCCTCCTTTATATTTCCACATTCAGAAATCAGTCCCTGTAGTTTATTCAGTCAGTTATTGAAGTGTAGAGCTGATAATAAAAATGAAAACTTGAATGAAAATTAATCAAAATCTTATCAAGATAAAGAAATTCTAGATGAATTGGTGAATTCTGGCCCATTGTTCCATTGTCCAGATTATCTTAAACTCTGGTGGTCTAAGAAAACATAACTCTCTATGTCCAGGAGTATGTGATAAGTCACACCCCTCCCATCCTATCTTTACATTAAACCCAACTCTCCTAATATTCCTTTTCTCATTAATTGTTAACCAATCAGGGTTAGTTGCTACCTATTGATGATCACTCTTCCAAGGGCATATAAGAACTGAATAACTTCCATGAGGTATCTTTGATTTATGAGAGACAGTCAAATTATGAGACTTTTATTAATTATTCACTAAACATAATTAATAAAATGATTCATTCCCCAGAAATTTTGTCTCTTGAACTTTTCATCTTTCACTATTTTCCTATCTTTTTGCCAGTGCCACAAAATCTCTACCTTGCTCTCTCTCTCTCTCTCTCTCTCTCTCTCTCTCTCTCTCTCTCTCTCTCCATATATATATATATATATATATATATATATATATATATATATATATATATACTCTAAATCTTGTGTCCAGGCCCTGAGTCCACATCTGGTATAATGTTTTACTCAGAGTCTGAAGGATAAGATGTTTTCAAATAAAGAAAAATAAAAGTATACAACATCCTTTAGGTAAAAGCAATTCATAAGGTAGTAAATGAAGTCACCAATTCAGTAAAAACAGATTAAATTAAAAATAGCTCTCAATGACAGAAGAGTAGTTCTCAAAGAATTATCCTGCAGGTTCAAAACCTGACCCTAGAATTATAAAACTTTCTTTATATTCTTCCAGCCCAAAAGACTCATTGCTGGGATTTAGGCTAATCTTTCTGAGGCAAAGTTGATTTAAATTCTTCCAATACTCCTCCTTTGTATTTTGGATCTCAACTTCCCCAGGTCTTAGTGTGGGAATTAGGATATTAACTCTAGCTTCTACTGTTTCACTAGCCCTCTGACCCAAAAATATGTTGGTGATGGGATAGATCTGTAACCTGTTTAATTCTTTCTTGACATAATTGAAACATCATTGCATTTGGATTCAGAACAGCTAGGTTCAAATTCTATCAATATTTGAGGGAGAAGGAATGAATAAGAATTACATAACACTTATCATGTACCAGTTTTTTTATAATCATTTCATTTGAGATTGAAATGACAATCCCTTTGAAGGAGATATTATTATTATTAGCCCCATTTTATATTTGAGTGACACATCTAACCTCATATGTGAGGCTAGACTAAAACTCAAATCTTCCTGTTTACAGACGTATTTCTCTATAGCACTGTGGCAACCAGCTGCTCCCTACTTATGTAAGTGAGCTTGGGTGATTCATTTTATCTTTCTAAATTTCAGTGTCCTCATCAGTAAAATAAAGAGATTATACTAAAAGTTATATGTCTGTAGCTACAAACTATGAACTATAATACAGAGTATGGAGAGTTATATCCAAAGTTGCTATCTTCTTCTCTCCAATGGCAGGTATTTGGCAGAGTAGATAAAATTGAGAGTGATGCACATATATATCTATATATTTATATAAAGATATAGATGTATCTATAAAACAATAGTAAAGAGGACTTTATTCCCAGTCAAAAAAAGAACTATTAATTTGGATTGAAAATTAAACTTAGAACAACATAGAAATAAATATTAAATGAAAAAATCATTTATAGAACTTCGTGTTTAAAAATTATTCTGTACACTTTCCTAAATATTTAACTTTACAGAATAAAGGGAACAATTTGCATTTTGAAACACATAGCATTTATACATTTTAATACAAACTGTGATACAAAGTATTGACATATATGTACATATATACATACATACATATATAGAGAGAGAGAGAGAGTGAGAGAGAGAGATACCATTCTGCAAGGTATTAATCACTTTTTTAACTTTTTAGTAACGTTGAACATGAGAAGATCATGAGAATTTCCACAATAATGCATGTGAAAATCAAAAATTCCATATTTATTCAAATGGGGAGTAGCCAGATTCTGCAGGAGGAAGGCTCACTTTATTTTAAAATTTTCAGAACACAGGTTAGGAATTGTCAAAATGTAAAGTCATCCCTAATAATCTCTCTGAATCTGAGATGCATAGTATGACTAATAGCTCTTACCTCTCACATATAAAATCACATGCTAAATTTTTTGGTTTCACTCCAAAGCATTTCCTCTCTTTACACCATTACTGCGAAATGGAAGGGATTCCCTCCACCTCCTACTTATTGCATTTAATATTCTACCTTCCTTCTAATTGATTTCTCTGCCTTTAATTCTAATATCTATACAGCTACTTAAGGGATTTTCCTGAATCTCATTCTTAACTTTTCTTTACACAACTAAATAAAAGTACAGTGTCTCTCTGTTACCTTCATGATTAAATATTACCTCCTCAGTTTGAGTTTTATAATCTTTCACATCTTGTCCCCTTCCTACTTCTTCCATCTTATTGACAGATAATCCTTCACATTTTCTACAGTGTAGCTACATTGACCCACTTACTGTACCATAATCATTTTCTGACTAATACAGACTCATACTCACCATAATCATACTTTCTATCTGCCATTGCAGTCTTTTGATGTAGTATCTTACACATGCTCTGAACATAACTTTTTTTTTTCACCTATCTGCTAGGCATCTTGGAATCTTTTGTCTCCTTCAAAACGTTTCTCAAGAGTCAACTTCATGAGGCAACTAGGTGGTGCAGTAGGAAGAGCATTGGCCTTGAAGTCAGGAGGACTTGAGTTTAAATCTGCATCAGACACTTAATAATTAGCTAGCTGGGTGACCTTGGCCAAGTCACTTAACCCCATTGCAGTGCAAAAAGCAAAAAAGAAAGCCACCTTCTTTTCCCCAAAGATTTTATTTATTTCAGTTTTAAAATTTATCCCCAATCTTGCTTCCCTCCAACCTATGCCCACAGAAGGGATTTTACCAGACTATACATTGTTTACATGGATCCATTGATCCAAATTGAATGTGATGCAAGAGAAATCACATCCTTAAGGAAGATAAATAAGGTATAAGTGACAGAAAAATTACCTAATAAGAGAGCTTTTTTTTAATTGAAGGTAATAGTCTCCACCATTCTTTCTCTGGATATGGATGGTTTTCTCCATCACAGTTAGCCCCAAACTGTCCCCGATTATTGCATTGATGGAATGATCAAGTCCATCAAGGTTTATCATCATCCCTGTGTTGCTGTTAAGGTGTACAATGTTTTTCCCCCTTCTGCCAATCTCATTCAGCATCAGTTCATGCAAAGCACTCTGGGCTTCCATGAATTCCCATCCCTTCTGGTTTCTAATAGAACAATAGTGTTCCATGACATACATATATAGCATAGCTTGTTAAGCCATTTCCCAATTGATAGGCATTTACTTGATTTGCAATTCTTTGCCACCACAAAAAGGGCTGCTATGAATATTTTTGTATAAGTGATGTTTATACGCTTTTTCATCATCTCTTCAGGATATAGACCCAGTAGTGGTATTGCTGGATGAAAGGGTATGCACATTTTTGTTGCCCTTTGGGAATAATTCCAAATTGCTCTCCAGAAAGGTTGGATGAGTTCACAGCTCTACCAACAATGTATTAATATTCGAGATTTCCTGCATCTCTTCCAACATTGATCATTGCCCTTTCTGGTCATATTGGCCAGTCTGAGAGGTGTGAGGTGGTACCTCAGAGATGCTTTCATTTGCATTTCTCTAATAAGTAATGATTTAAAGGATTTTTTCATAAGACTATGGATTGCTTTGATTTCCTCATCTGTAAATTACCTTTGCTTACCTTTGACCAATTGTAAATTGAGGAATGGCTTGGCTTTTTTAAAAATTTGACTCAGTTCTCTATATATTTTAGAAATTAGTCTTTTTTTCAGATACATTCATTTTATGATTGTTTCCCAGTTTACTACATTTCTTTGGATGTTGGTTATAGTTGTTTTGTCTGTGCAAAAGCTTTTTAATTTAATGTAATCAAAATCATTTAGTTTGTTTTTAGTGATCTTCTCCATCTTTTCCTTAGTCAAATGATATCCCTTTCCATAGATCTGACAGGTAAACTACTCTTTGATCTTCTAGTTTACTTATAATATGGTTGTTTATGTCTAAAAACCTGTATCCATTTGGATGTTATCTTGGTATAGGGTGTGAGGTGATGTTCTAATGTAAGTTTCTTCCATACTAATTTCCAATTTTCACAGCAGATTTTATTGAAGAGAGTTTTTTATCCCAATAGCTGGACTCTTTGGGTTTATCAAATAGTAGATTACTATAATCAATTCCTGCTATTACACCTAGTCTATTCCATTGGTCAGCCACTCTATTTCTTAGGCAATACCAGTCAGTTTTGATGACTGATGCTTTATAATATAATTTTAGATCTGGTAGGGCTAAGTCACCTTCTTTTGTAATTTTTTACATTGAATTCCTGGAAATTCTTGCCTTTTCATTTCTCCATGTGAATTTACTTACAATTTTTTTCTAACTCATTAAAGTAATTTTTTTCACAAATTTGATTGACAGGGCACTAAACAGGTAGTACAGTTTTGGTAGAGTTGTCATTTTTATTACATTAGCTTGACATATCCATGAGCAGTTGATGTTTGCCCAGGTATTTAAATCTGATTTTCTTTGTGTCAGAAGTGTTTTGTAATTATTTTCAAAAAGTTTCTGAGTCTGACTTGGCAACTAGACTCCCAGGTATTTTATACTGTCTGCAGTTACCTTGAATGGGATTTATCTTTCTAGTTCTTCCTACTGTATCTTGCTAGTCATATATAGAAAAGTCCAGGATTTATGAGGGTTCATTTTTTATCCTGAGACTTTGTTAAAGTTGCTAATTGTTTCTAGTAGTTCTTTAGATCATTTTTTGAGATTCTCTAGGTATACCCATCATGTCATCTGCAAAGAGTGAGAGTTTTGTCTCTTCTCTACCAATTCTAATTCCTTCAATTTCTTTTTCTTCTCTTATTGCTGAAGCTAACACTTCTAAAAAATATTGAATAGTAGTGGTGAAAATGGGCATCCTTGTTTCACACCTGATCTTACTGGGAATGCCTCTAGCCTATCCCCATTGAATATAATGCTTGTGGATGGTTTCAGATAGATACTGATTTTTATTCTAAGGAACAGTCCTATTATTCCTACACCCTCTAGTGTTTTTAGTCGGAATGGGTGCTGCATTTTTTCAAAAGCTTTTCCAGCATATATTGATATAATCATATGATTTTTGATAGGTTTGTTATTGATATAATAAATTATACTAAGTTTTCCTAATATTGAAGCAACCCTGCATTCCTGGGCTAAAACTTACTTGATCATAATGTATTATCCTAGTGATAACTTGTTGTAATAGTTTTGCTGAGATTTTATTTAAGATTTTTGCTACTATATTTATCAGGGAGATATATCTATAGTTTTATTTCTCTGTTTTAACTCTTCCTGGTTTAGGTATCAGTAACATATTGGTGTAATAGAGTTACGCAGAGTTGCATCTTCACCTATTTTTCCAAAGAGTTTATATAGAATTGGAACCAATTGTTCCTTAAGTATTTGATAGCATTCATTTGCGAATCTGACCCTGGATATTTTTTCTGAGGGAGTTCAATAATTGTTTGTTGAATTCCTTCATCTGAGATGGGGTTTTTAGGTATTTAGTCTCTTCTTCATTTGACCTGGGAAACTTATATTTTTGTAAATATTCATCTATTTCACTTAGATTGTATAAATTCTGAGAATAAAGAGTTGGGCAAAATAATTCTGAATTATTATTTTAATATCCTCCTCATTGGTGGTGAGTTCAGCTTTTTTATTTATGATACTAGCAATTTGATTTTCTTCTTTTTTAATCAAATTGACCAGAGGTTTATCAATGTTATTGGTTTTTTCATAAAACCAATTCTTAGTTTTATTTATTGATTCATTATTTTTTGCTTTCAATTTTATTAATTTGTCCTTTAATTTTTAAAATTTCTAATTTGTTATTTAATTGGGGGTTTTCAATTTGTTCTTTCTCTAATTCATTTAGTTGCGTATTTATTTCATTGATTTCCCTCTTTCTCTAATTTATTCATGTAAGCAATTAAAAAATATAATATATCCCCTGACAGCAGCTTTAAGTGAATCCCATAGGTTTTGATATGTTGTTTCATTATTGTCATTATCTAGGACGAAATAATTAATTCTTTTTATAATTTGTTTCTTGATCTACTCATTCTTTAAAATTAGTTTATTTAGTTTCCAATTAGTTTTGGGTCTATATCTCTATTGCCCAATATTGCAAAGGATTTTTATGATATGAGAAAGATGTATTCACTATTTCTGCTTTTCTGCAACTGATCATTTGGCTTTTATGCCCTAGTACATGGTCATTTTTTGTGTAAATGTCATCTACTGCAGGAAAAATACATACATTCCTTTCTAACCCCATTCAATTTCCTCCATAATGCTTTCATAACTAGGTTTTCTAATAATCTATTTACCCCCCTTAAATTCTTTCTTGTTTATTTTATGATTCGATTTAATCTAAATCTAAGAGCAGGAGGTTGAGGTCTCCCACTAGTAGAGTTTTATTTTCTCTATCTTTCTCTAGTTCTTTCAAATTCTCCTCTAAGAATTTGGATGCTATCCCATTAGGTGCATAAATATTCAATATTGAAATCACTTTATTGTCTTTTAGGAGGTTATAGTTTCCTTCCTTATTATTTTTAACTCTAGTTTTGTAGCTGCTTTGTCTGAGATAAAGATAGCTATCTGTGCTTTTTTTCACTTCAACTGAAGCAAAATTTATTTTACTCCAATGTTTTACCTTTACTCTATATGTATCTTTCTGTTTCAAATGAGTTTCTTGTAAGCAGCATATTGTAGGTGTTTTCTCTTTTTTTGGTTTTTGCAAAGCAAATGGTGCTCAGTGGCTTGCCCAATCCCACAAAGCTAGGTAATTATTAATTGTCTAAGGGCAGATTTGAACTCAGGTACTCCTGACTCCAGAGTCAGTGCTCTATCCACTGTGCCACCTAGCTGCCCCGGGGTTCTGGTTTTTAATCCAGTCTGCTATTCACTTACATTTTAAGGGAAAGTTCATCCCATTCACATTCAAAGTTAAAATTACTAACTCTTTATTGCCCTCCATGCTATCTTCCCTCTGACTGTATTTTTCACCCTTTTTCACATTATCCATATTCCCCAGTCTTTTTTTTCTGAATACTACCAGCTTCTCTGTGTTTGCCCTTCTATAGCCACCCTCTCTCCTTTCATTCCCCTTTACCTTTCTCCCTTTTTTCCTTTCCTTCTTTCTGTTAGTTCCCCATTTTCTCCCCCTCCCTGTCTCTGCCCACCTCTCCCCTTTTCCCCCTTTTAATACTTGAAAGGTAAAATGTTTCTTAAATTAACTGAGTTATTGTGTAAGTTTACTTTAAACCAAGTCTAATGAGAGGAAGATTCAAATGTTTTTCATCTCCTCCTTTATTCCCCTCTATTACAATATGTCTTTTTTCCCTCTTTATGAAATGAGATTTATCGCATCTCCATCCTCCTGTCTCCTTCCTGTCCCCCCCTTTTTAAGGAAGAATTTTTTAAATCATTATATTGGAGTCACAGAAAATCATGAGTAGTCATTACTTCTGGGTAAGTGTATTCTCACTGATAGAGTTACAATTCTCAAGAGTTATGAGAATCTTTTTTCCCCATGCTGGGATATAGCCAGTTTCATCTTATTAGGTAGCAGGTTTTTTTTTATCTTTACTACCCCCCCCCGTTTTTACCTTTTCGTGTATCTCTTGAAACTCCTGTTTCATGTCCAAATTTAATATTTTGCTCTGGTCTTTTCATCAGGATTTGTTGGAAGTCTCCCATTTCATTAAAGAACCATCTTTTCCCCTGGAAGAGAAGGCTCAGTTTTGCTGGATAGTGGATTCTTGGCTCCATTCCAAGCTCCCTTCTCTTCAGAATATCTCATTCCAAGCCCTTCCATCCCTTAATGATGATGCAGCCAGGCCCTGCGTAATCCTTACTGTGGTTACTTGGTATTAAAATTGTTTCTTTCTGGCTGCTTGCAGAATTTTCTTTTTTATCTGATAGTTCTGGAATTTGGCCACAACACACCTTGGTATTTTCATTTTAGGATCTTTTTCCAGAGGGGATGTATTTATTCTTTCAGTAACTATTTTTCCCTCTGGTTCCATGATATCAGGACAATTTTCCATCACTAAATCCTGTAATAACAATTGCAGACATTTTTTCTCTTCAATGTTTTCAGGAAGGCCTATAATTCTCAGTTTGTCCCTTCTCCACCTATTCTCAAGGTCAGTCATTTTTCTGATGAGGTATTTTACATTTTCTTCTATTTTTTTGATTTTTCTTTTGTTTTATTTAACAGATGGTGTTAAGTGGCTTGCCCAAGGCCACACAGCTAGGTAATTATTTGAACTCAATTACTCCAGACTCCAGAGCTGGTGCTCTATCCACTTCGCCACCTAGCCACCCCCTCCATTTTTTTAAGAGAAGAATTTTCTTTACTTACCTTTTGCAACTTTTTTAAGTTGGTCAATTCTGTTGTTTGTAAGAATTTTCCATTTGACGAATTGAAGTTATGAGAGAATTGTTTTCTTGTTGCAAGGTGTTAATTTTCACTTCCAAATTTTCCAATTGATTTTTTTTTTACTTCCTTCTTTATTTCCTCAAGGAAGTCTTTATCTGCTGGAGACTAGGTTCTAGGTTTCTCTGAGTTAGTGTATTTTGCTTCCAAGCATTTTTTCCTCTTGCTGGCCTTTCTTTATTATCCTAAGACCTTGTTGGAGATTTTGGTGTTGGGATACCTATAGGCTTTACTCACTGAGTTTAATATCTCCAGCTGTCCAGTAGGTAGTGCTGGTTGCTTTCTCTGGAGTGTCTGTGACGTTGATTGAGGCCCTGTCCCTTGACCTGGAGGGAGCGTTTGAAGTTGTTGAATACTTTTATATTTCATCAATGGTGGGCTATACCCTGAGGTGAGGTAATCATTCTCCCTAGGCAGCTGCTGCTGGGCCTTAAACTGGTGCCGAAGGTGGGCTATAATTGTGTTTGTTCTTGTAAGAGGCTGCAGCTGAAAAGAAGGTATGAACTCTGAGTTCCTCCTGAACAGAGGAGGCCAGGGGTAGATGTCCTCAGCTCTCCCACACAGGAACTCTCCTTCCAGCCCTGCCTGCAAGCTCCAGACAGGCAGCACCACAACCAGTGCCTCTGCTCCCTAGTTGGCCAAAGCCCCGGTGGCTGACCAGACTCCAGCTTTGCTACTGATCAAGCCAGTCTGGTTCTCAGGTCCTCAGGCTCCAAGCTCCTACCCCACTGCTAATCAGGCTAATCTGCGACTAATCCAGGTTCCCAGTATCACCCTGTCTATCCTCCTGGCAGTCTGCCCTCTGCTTCTAGACTCATCCAGGATTGCAGAAGCCAGATAGATGTTCTTCTCCTGGCTTTTCTTTCTGGGTTTTGTGGATTGTATTTCTGTTAAGATGTTTGTTTCATATTATATATGAGGAAAGATCAAGAGACATTTAGCACTATGTCTGACTGCTCTCCAACATCTTGGTCCAGATATCCCAGAAAGCTATCTTCTACAGAAAACCATTTGTATTTCCAAATGCTAGTCACTTCTTCCTCAAAGACTTTTTTTTAGATTTTTTTTTTCTAAGGCAATGAAGTTAAGTGGCTTGCCCAAGGCCACATGGCTAAGTAATTATTAAGTGTCTGAGGTCAGATTTGAACCCAGGTATTCCTGACTCCAAGGCCGGTGCTCTATTCAATGTGCCATCCAGGTGCCCCTCAAAGACTTTTAAGTGTTGATAGGTGCACACACCCATATGCATACTATTGACAGTCAGCAATGGCAAGCAGGTACTGATCTTATTGACTGAGGTTTAAATTCTATCTCTTACATACTGACTATAACCCTGGACAATTCACTTAAGCTCTCAGTGCTTTAAGAAACTCCTCAAAACTACAAGTTTCAGGGAAGATGGGAATGTGACTTCCAATGGGGCTTCAAATACCAAGGAATTCAAAGGTTCAAAATAGATTTTTATTATGTATTCATATGTTTATTTCCTTCAATAGAATGCAAACTCCTAGGTGATATGTACTACATCTTTTGTTGTTGTATACATTTACTTTATAAATGTTTATTGATAAACTACATCTGATGCTCCTTTTTCTACAAGGTTGTATCCTCTAAAGAAAATATCCATCTGCATGAGAAAAAGAATCACCCTACTTTTGTGTGAAAGGATGCTGTGGAGGCAGTTTCTATAGGGAAAACAGGGAGATACCAGGTGCCCTGTGATTAAGAGTCAGCTGAATGTCACAATTTTATATCTCTGGCCCAATTCCTTTACCAGAGCAAGGCTGCCCCTCCTAATAGATATAATAACTATAGATAAAGGTTGTTTATATACAACAATTTTCATGGCTTATAATTCCCCTTTTCTCCATTATTGCCCACTAATACCAATTCAGAAATTTTTAAAAGAAAATAAAGACACATCTTTCAGTTTGAGTCTGTTTTAGAATACCGTGCTATATAATTTATGGGAAATTTTGTCCTTGGGTTCTAGGAATGAACAACAGTCTCATATTCAGTCAATAGCCAGCAATCATGATTATTATGAAGTGGATCACTGTACAGTAGATTTCACTAGACCAGGCATGATGGTTCCTTAAGGAAAATTTCTGTGATATTTCTCCCTACATTTAGCTGAGTTTTTGAAATAGCATAAAAACGTTGCATAGCTTATAATACCATAAAACATCAGAGCTACCATTTAAAAATAAGACCATTCTGAGTCCAGTAAGCACTGGACTAATAAAGCATAGTTTATAAATTGAGTACTTGATTTGACAAACATAAACACACTGAAGAGAGCCACCTTTCTACATGTATATATATATATATATATATATGTATATATATACATATATATATATATATAGTATTTTTTTTTACTTTCACTGATTCTGATTTTCACAGCATGCAAGTAGCTCTATGGTTTCAAGGTTGTTACCACTGGAAGCTCTATTAACTCTTGTAAGGAGAATAGTATCATTTTGTGTAGTAAATCTGAAATGAATAAATAGTCAGAAATGCCAGAAAAAGCTTTCCTTTAAGGCTTAAGAAAAGAAATTTGGAAAATTGATGAAAATAAGATAATTTATTGCATAATGTCTCATCATATTTGGCTACTCCAGTCCCTTATCAGTTTGGGGGAGGAAGAAGGAAAAATTCAATAGAATATAAAAGCATTAGCATATCAATCAGCTTTCCTTTTTTACATATTCTTTCCTCACTATTTCCTATTCAACTTATTTTCTTGAAGTTTACAGTTGTCATGTAGTCATTTACTCCAGCAGATTTTTTTCTTATCCATAAACCTTGCCCTTTCTCATACCTGTAATTTTACTCAGGTTCCACCTAAGTATGAGCATTGCAAATCTCTCAACAACTTCCTTACCAACATCATATACTCCCAAAATAGCTTCCTATTATCAAGACATAGTCATAAATTATTTTAGTAAAAAAATGACAGATCTTCAGAGTAGAAAGGCCTTAGTAGTCATGTAGTTTAACCCATAAAAAATAGGATTTACTTTTATATTTCCATGAAGTTACTGGTCATACTTGCTCTACTCAAAGAAATTTAGGAAAAGAAACTTCTTTGTGAGGCAACCCCTTCAACTTTGGGGTAAAGTCAATTCTTAGGAAGTTTCTCTTTACATTTACATGAAATCAACCTTTCTGAAACCTCTACCCCATTCTAATAATTCTATTACCTGGCCTGAAACAGAACAAATCTAATTTGCCTTCATTTGACAATCCTTCTGGTACACAATGACAAGAAATGCTGTCATCTTTTCTCCAGCCTAAATTAAGTTACCTTCAGATACCATGGCCTTCAGTATTCTCAACATCTTGTTTTGCAATTTGCAAATGTCCTTCCTAAAATGTGTCATGAAGGATTGAACAGCACCACATTATGTGGTATATATACATATTTATGTGTGTGTTTATAGGTATATATACATATATATTCAGTTCATGCTAGAACAATCACCCTCCTTTATTCTTATCACTATATACTTCATAATGCACACAATATTTTTTCCTAAAAAACATGCTTTCTTATTACATCTCCCCTATCACATGCTTATATGACTGACTTTTTAACTTGAGGGTATGGTTTTTACATTCCTAACTACTAAATTATATCATCTTTGAGGCAGAATTATATAGTTAAGCCTTAGAACCAAGAAATATGAGTTCAAATCCTGCTATCAACACATACTGATGATATAACCATGAGCTAATTTCAAAGTAGTCTGAATAACCTGTACAGTTGCAGAGAAGGTGCCAACCTATACATTTCCCTGTAAGTTGTTTATACCAATGAAATCATAGGACCATTTTCTCAAATTTCATCATATTAATTTGACTCATCATGCTCTTTTTTTTGCTTTGTTCTCTTACATGTTGGCTATTTGTATGTCAATCAGTAAACATATTTTTATCCATCAATAATCTGTAACTGTGCTAGTAACTGTGCTAAGAGCTGAGGAAATAGAAAAAGGTAAAATAAAATTCATTTCCTCTAAGAGCTCACAAACTATTTGAGTAAACAACATGCAAACATATGTACAATTAAACTTTATGGAGAATACATAGGAAATAATCTTTAAGAGGAATTGGGAAAGGTTCCTTGAAGAAGGTGAGATTTTGTCTGGGACTTGGGGAATAGCAGTGAAGTCAGGAGGCTGAAAGAATGAACAAAGCATTCTAGGCATGGGGAACAGTCAGAGAAAATGTCAGGGGCCAAAAAAAGGAATATCTTGTTTGAAAAACAATAGAGATTAGCACTCACTTGTTTGAAGCATACTAGGTTGGGGGAGATCATAAGTTCTAAGAACACCAAAAAGGTAGGAAGTAGGGATTTTATGAAAGGATTTGCATACTGAATGGAAGACTGTTTTTATCCCAGAGGTTTTAGGGAATCATTTGAATTTATTGAGTAAGAGAATGACATGGTCTGACATCCAACAAAATCCCTTTGATGGTTGAATAGAAAATGACATGGAGTATTAGAGACTTGTGACTGGCAAGTACACCAGTGGCTACTCTAATAGTCCAAGTGAAAGAAAATGAGGATCTATACCAGTATTTTGGTTATTATCAGAAGAGAGGAGGGGACATATCTGAGAGAATTTGGAATGATGGAAAAAGCATAATATGTATATATGTAGAAAGATGGCTCTCTTCAGTGTGTTTATGATGCTCAAATCAAGTGCTCAATTTATAAACAGTATGCTCAGTTTGGTCTTATTTTTTAAGTGGTAGTTCTGACGTTTTACTATATTGCAAGCTTTTCAACTTTTTGATGCAATTACAAAAACTCAGCTAAATGTACTAAATACAGCTAAATACAGAAACTGGATGTGAAAGAGTTAGGGATAGTACCTAGATTGCAAGTCTAAGGAACTGAGAAGTAGTTGATGCCCTTGATAGTAATAGAGAAGTGAGAAAGTAAGGAGGATTTTGGTGTAATGATAAAAAATTCAATTTTAAACATGTTGTATTTACACTGTTTACTTTACATCCAGTTTAAAATACCTGTTAGGAAGTAATAGATTCAGGACTAGAAGTCAGCAAAAAAGGTTAGGGCTGGATAAGTAGATGAGAATCATCACCACAGTGATGATAATTGAATTTATGGAAGCTGAGGAGATCAACAAGTCAAGTCATTTAGCAGAAGAAGAAAAGAGCGTTCAAAAAACCTTCAAAGTTCATAATCCTCAAAGTTATGAGTAGAGTAGTCATGTATTTATGCATTTCTCTGATTCGCCTAAGAAAAATTTACTAAACAATGATACATTTACTTTGTTTTCCCTCTGCATGCTGTGCAGAGGTCATGCTACATGGTCACACATTTGTTTCCTAATTTCTCACATGGATGAACATGTACATTCATGTGCATGTACACACACACACACACACAAATATACATCCTTCACTTACCAAATTTGAATCTATTAGCTTTTTTTTTCCAGTACAGCGAGTAATGGACTCAAATCTATGACAATCAGATGACTGCATTTGTGAGAGTTTTCTCATCAGTGCTTACCTATATGCTGAAAAAGGACAATAAAACTGCAATACAAATAGTTTTGGGACTTAATATGAAAAGAAAGCTTATCAACTTCTACTGACTATGTTACCATGCTCTACATTCCCACAATGCAGGAATAAGCCCTCTCATTTTAGATCTCCCAAACCTATAGATTCCACACAAGATACATGACCACTTTTCTAATACTCATATAAAACACAACAACAAATGATCTGCTTCCATATCATCCCAATTGGTTATCTGCATTGTCACTAATACCTAGGAGACAGATCTCACTACTACCACAACCACTCCCAAAGGAAAGCATATTATTGTCTTTGGGAATAGTACATTTTAAATTACATTTATAGTTACAACACTGTTATCAGCTACATCTTCCCTTTTTTACTGTTTGCCTTCTCTCAGAGATACTCTAATAGGTTCATGTTAAATTTCATCAACTGAGGATATTTCTCAAGAACAAGGAGAGTTTTGCTTTTTGTTTTTGTATTCTTTCTACTACACTGGATCTAGTATAACAAAGTTATGTGAATGAGAAACAAATAATGAATTCTTGAATTTTAGTGTTGGATAGATGTATAGTTCAGAAGTTAGATGAAAGGTTCAGAATAGTGTATGATAGCGTTGTTCAATTCTTACAGTTAAAAGTTTTTATGGAAGCAATAGACAATATATTTTCATTTGCTGTTTTAGTGTGAACTCTTCGGTAGCCCAATTTCATTTACTAAAGCATTTAGTAAACCAACTGGTGGTTGCATAATATCACAGTTGTGGCTAGCAGGCTGCATTTTGGACAACTTTAGTATATGGGTTAGAGAATTGATCTTAAGAGTCAAGAAAATCCAGTTTTGAATTTGGCACTGATGAATATGAATTTGAGACTCTAGCAAGTTATTTAACTATTCAAGGACACTCTTTCCTACATCCTTGTAATAACTGACTTGAGGGAAAGAAAAAAGACAGAGAGACAGAGAGAGAGAGAGAGAGAGAGAGAGAGAGAGAGAGAGAGAGAGAGATGTTCCATCTTTGTAATAATCTAGTCTAATCAATTTATTTTACAGATGTGAAAACTGAAACTTAGGTAGATTAAATGATATGCCTGGGTTACCTTAAGTATAAAAGAAAGAGTCAGGAGCAAAACCCATGTTTCCTTACATGTCAGTGTAATTATCTTTCCACTACCTTTATCAGGTTTAAAGAGTTGACAATGAGTGGAAGTTCAAGCAGGCAGTTGTCAGCTATCAAGGTGTGATAAACATCAGAGATATAGGAGCAAAGAAAATGTAATTCAAGTATCAAAGTTTTGAATCTACCACTCAGGGTCTTAGATATCAAAGAATAATGCAAAATTTTTCTTCTTGGACAATTCAAGTTTAGGATAGATATTTTCAATAGAAAAAAAAGAAATATAAATGCTTGGAAACTAGAGGTTCAAAGTTAAAGGGAGAGCAGCAGCAGCAACAACAATGAATTTTTGATGGGAAACTAAGCTCATTATTCACTCTTGCCTCTGGACCAGACTTGCATAATTGGGATTTTTGTGACCTCATAGTTGACAGTTTAAAAAGTAAATTTGATATTTGGGATAATGTAATTTTTCACAAAATTTTTAAGATTAAATTACATGCTAAATTAGTTCAAAGCACAAAAACTTCCTGGTGGACAAAGTGGCAGCTAGATGGATCAGTGGATAGAGCACTGGACTTGAAGTCAGAAAATATTTCTTCAGCTAATAACTTGCTGTGTGACCTGGACTATCACTTTATGACTGTCTTCCTCAGTTCTACAATATTAAATACAGTTAGTAATTTTGTTTTTCCATTGTTTTCAAAAACAATCCTATCTTGACTTGTGCATGAATTGGACTTGAATAATGCAGAGTTAGAGAAAGTTATCTATCTCACTCTTTCTTCCAGTCATTGAGGTCCACCAGCACCACAAAAGTAATTGATGTCCTGGGGTTCAATGGATGATCAAGCTCTAAGTACTCTATAGGTGGTTCAATGGATGGAGCACTGTCCTTGGAGTTAGGAGGACAAGAGTTCAAAAGCAGCCTCAGACTATTGACACTTACTGTGTGACCTTGGGCAAGTCACTTAATCATGATCACCTTACATCCAGGACCATCTCCAGTTGTCCTGATTTATATCTCATCACTGGACCCAGATCATTCTGGAGGAGAAAGTGATTCTGGTGAATTAGTACAGCACTCCCTCATTCAAATCCAGTTCATGTATTTGTCATGGCATCATGTCCTCTGATGGTATGGTCCTCTTCAAGAACAAAAGACAAATAAGCATCATCATGTAAATCATGATATTTTGAATTCATCATAAATAGGTAGATGCTCTCTTATCATCTTTCTACTTTTTCTTTAGGTTTCAACTACCTATTATTCACTTATTTCCTAGTGCTAACTTTCTAAGTACTCTTAGATTATAATTAAATTATAAAATAATACATCATTTTTGTGATAATCTAGTCTAATCAACTTATTTTACAGATGAGAAAATTGAAACCTAGCTAAATTAAATGATTTTACTGGATCACTAAAGTATAAAAGGCAGAATCAAGAGTAAACCCCATGTCTTCTTACATGTCATTATGATTATTTTCCCGCTACCTTTGTCCACCTTGCCAGGTTTAAAGAGCAGACAATCAATGGAAGTTCAAATAGACAGTCGGTGTCTATCTAGGTATGATAAATATCAGAAATATGGTTAGTGAAGATATCTCATTCATATTTGGACCCTGGAACCAGATGTCTCTGGAGGAGAAAGTGAGATTGGTGCCAGAGCATAGTACCCTCTCATTCAAATGTCATAGCATCACATCCCCTGATATCTTGTTTCCTTTGAGTGCTCCACAGAACATGCTTCATCTGCCTTAATGATCTTTTGGGGAAAAAATTGTTCTCATTCACTCATTCACTGGGGGGAAATCCTGACATCCTTGAACTAGACATCTCCTTGTTTTACCTACAGGTCTGAATCTTCTCAATTACTCTTAAACTCATCTGCTAAGATGGTTTACGAGGATATGGCCCCTGCACTTTCTACAGCTTCTTAAAATCACAAGTAGAGTTCATGAGAAGGTGGACACCAAAGGGAGATGAGCAGCTCCTGAAAGTCTAGTCCTATACCAGAAGTACTAGTCTTGGAACAGCCCATAAACCCCAATGATAATAAAAGTGCTATAACATAATATTAACCATCTCAAAGAGTTGTTATAAACATCATATAAGTTGATATTTGTAGAGTCCTTAGCATAGCATATAGTAGGAATCTAATCTATATTTATTTCCTTCCTTTGCAAGTACAAGAGGAGTTAGCCACAACTCCTCTAGGATTTTGACAAGAAAACCAATCTGAAGAATCCATGATTCCCTGATGCTAGGGAAAATTTACCTACCTGAATCTTTCTTTAATCCTTGCTTCTGGGGGGGGGGGGTGTAGCTAAGTGCATGTTTTTTTGTTAAGTGCCAGATATTTTACAAGTATCTTCTTTCAATCTAGTCTAAACCTGAAGCAAAAGACTAACTCAAATCAAGTCCAGACTGCAATACTGATGAAATATCATCTTTAACACATGATGCCTTTGTCACACTAATTCTCTTAGCCTCTCAGCAACAGGCAGTGTACTGAGAATACAAATTGAAGAACATTTGTTGATTTGAATTGTCAAGTATTCTTTCCATGAGCTAACTAGACCAAACAAATCACAATTTCAAATTGATAATAAAAATTGTATCAGGATGTCAATCATTTATCCAAAGTAATAAGTAGTTAATAATCATATAACAAATGAATCATTCAGAAAAACTATTATTGCAATGTGTATAACATATCTGAAACTTAGTCTAGCAAAATACACTCATTAGTTGTAGGGATTCAATAACAAAATAATCTAAGAGAATTGAAAGCCTGTTTAACCAGAACTATATTCAGTGTTCAATGTTTAACTATGCAAGGTAATATGTTATAGAATATAAATTATGTATTTTCATTTTATAATATTATTTCATTTCATAATAATGATTACATTATAATGTAACTACAATGTAATGATTAAACTGTATCATTATTATGAAATGAAAATGATATTACCACCGTAACCAATTTATGGAATTGTGTTATTTTGATCCAATTACCAAAAACATATTTTATAGAACTAGAAAAATAATAATAAAATTTATTTGAAGGACCAGAATATCTAGGATGTCAAGGAAAATAATGAAAAAAGCGGGGATGAAAATAGAATGGAGCTTTTAGACCTCAAACTGTATTGTAAAGCAGTAATCATCAAAACCTTTTGGTACTGATTAAAAATTGGAAAAGTTGATCAATAGGACAGACTAGACAAAGGAAAATGAGAAATAATCGAATTCAATAACTCAATGTTCATTGAACTCCAAAACAAATTACCTGTGAAGGAATTCCCTATTTGACAAGAATTGCTGCAAAAACTAGAAATCAGATAATGTAAAAACAAAAAGTATCAATAAAATGTATTTTAGAAAAGAATGAGAGAAAAAAGTTGATTGAAGGCATATTTCATGCTTCTCTTACCTGTGTGCTTATTTCGCAAGTCCTGGGAGACTCAAAATGTTTTTTATGGTCCTGGGTAAGCATATTGCTTAATGCCTCTGAAGACTTCAGGAAGCTTGAAAAAAGTCACATACACAGAAATGGCCACCATATATTAAGAACTTGTGCATACTACTTTCTGAATGAAGTATGTTCATAGTACACACACACACACACACACATACACACACATATACAAATGATTGTAGATGAATGCTTTTATATGTGTGTATATATATATATATATATATGCATGTGTGTATACATGTATACATACACACACTTATATTATAAACATTGCAAAAACTATTCTTTTAATAACCCTAACAAATAATACTTCTGGTATTCTAAAGAATGTTCACACTCTCTCCACCCATTCTGAGAGAACCTAGACTCTTCTTAAGGATTCTTCTAAATTTGATGTTTAACCTGCCTACATTCTTTCTAAGCTCTGCATAGGGTGAGGAAGGCTACATAGGAAATCCATCATGACTCTGAGAAGAACAATCATAGACAACATATTTTCAATGCCTGAGAATAACAGGTAAGGAGTTGAATTTAAATCGATTTACCACTAATTTATTGACCATTAATTTACAGCATAATTATTTATATTTTTAAAATACTGAGGTTTCTTATTAAAATTCAGTATAACTGCTCTATTGTGCTTCACATCATTTTAGTCAATTATACAATTTAGTCTACTGCTATTTAGTGACTGAAAAGGCTTTGCATGTAATCCTGTTCTTAAGGTGATCTAAAGATCAATGTTTTGATACACATATAAGGCAATTTTGAAGTGCCCTCCCAAGAAAAAAGACTAATGGAGATAGATTAAGTGGTCAGAAGGCCAACAAAAAGGTAATGCTCTAAAGAACTAAGAAAGTGTTACCCAGAAACTTTTGCACACGCAGTGCATAATATCATTGTGCCTGATCTTGCTAAAATTAAAATTAATCATATTAACATTTCACAAAACTAAGGTACAAAAGCATTTCTCTTTAAAGTTTCAAATAATGCTTTTAAAAATTTGTAACCTTTATAATTCTTAATTTATTAAAATTTTAACCTACCCTGAGACTTCTGTTATACACTTTATATCCATTGTTGCAAAGACAAATATTTGAACTGGTAAAATTCCTGTATTTTCGTTTAACAAAATGTTGCTATGTAAAATGAGTTTTCATATCACAAATGAGTGTTAGGGATATATCTTAGATCGAGTCATGAGTTTTAAAAATATTTGGATCATATGCAAAAATTTTGTACTTAAATTTAAAATATGAGCTACATTTATTTTAAATTTTAGGTCAAAAATTTTAAGTATTTATGGAAATTTATGGAAATCATGCCCTTTTTTATTTGCTGACTGAGCTGTCACTCACCATGAGATCAAGCAAACTGGCACTTATAACACCACTGAGTTTCCTAATGCTGATATATACGTTTCTCAGACAAGGAAAAAAAGAGGCAGGAATAATGGAAGCAATTTATTGAATGTTTCTCTTCCTCCAGTCTGCTGTTATGGAGCTAAAACTTTTCAAGTAAAGGGGCCTGGAAAATGACTCTCCAACCTTATAATAGATTTTACTCATATGCTTTGAAGGGTTACAACTAATAAAAGCTACCATCTTAGGTCTTCAACAATAGATGATGCTTGCTCTTAGGATCCATCTTTCCTGTGTAACTTCATCAATAATCACATGTAGGGGACAGAGAAAGAAGAGAGGAAGCAAAAGAGGAATTCTAGTTAGTGGTATCAAATATCCACAATACTTAGGGCCTTGAGAAAATTATAAAATAAATATGTGACATCTTCAATTTTCTAGGTATGTAAAGTAACAAAAAAAGCAAAATGAATGTAAACCCTAAAACAAGAGGAATAATTCTCAGGTATAGTAAGCTATTTAAAGGAAAGCAAGGTGCTTTCTCTCTCTCCATATGTATATATACATGAATGTGATGAATGGCATTAATTTAAATTAACTAATGAGGTCAACTTCTATATTTTTTTTCCTTAGGACAACTTCCTAAAGACTGTGTTAAACAAGGTGTCCTTTGTGAAATAAATTTTTCAAGATTCAAAACAGTACATCCATTAAAATAATGTGGTTTGAAGTTACATTCAAGTACTGATTAGGATTTAAACTTTTTACAGAACTGACGTGGTTTGTGTTTTCTAAAGTTTGGGGAAGCTTATCTCTGTAAGAGAGACAAAAATACATTATAAGGGAAGCAAATACCTATTTTAGTACAAGAAGCAGCATCAAACCTCTAAGTGAAAAAAGGGAGATATCAGATCTTTTATAATAACAGAAAATAGTGCAGTGATAGGAGAATTGAAGTTAATCTTTCACCTAGGATAATAAACCAGCATCATATAGATTAAATCAATTTTATTACTGCTGCTTTATGAGTTTTCCCCCCTTCCCTCTGGTTAAATGAGACTTGTGCATCATGGCAAAAAGTCAGTAAAAGAATTACCATCAGCGGAGTTCTGTAGATATAGTAATACATTTTCTACAGTTTCCAAATACTAGACATGAAAACGACAAAATTTCTCAATTTTAAGAGGCAGCAGAGCCTCAAAACTAAATATTTTCTAATTAACTAAATCTAAGGAGAGTAGAATCCAATTTAAAATATAAAATTTAGGCCAATATATTAAGAACTACTGCTCATGTACATACATTTACAACTCTATGTTAGATGCTTATTTTATATACAAATACGCATATAGATATTTATGACAAAAAGTATTTTTAGAAAGTTGAGTGATATGATGCAAATTAATAATAAACCATTTATAACTAGTTTTCCTCGGAACAATATAGTTAGTTAATCAGAATTGTCAAATACTTAGAGTATTTGACAATTCTGATTAACTATTAATTAACTCTAAATATGTGAGCATTCAGCATGAGGTAAAATTTCTAGGCCAAATTCAACTCTAGATTTCCTTCCTGTACAACCCCCCTCCCTTCCCCCCCATAGAAGAATCTTTTGCCATAAAGAAGCTATGAATAACTATTCCAAGAAGGGTTGAAAATTGTAATCCTGGAGCCTCCCTCCCCAAATGATAATTAAAAATGTACAAAGGTAGAGGTTTCCAACTTAGGGATCATTTATGTGAATAATTTTTGGTATAACAACTCCTTTAGAATAGAAGGGTATCTGGAGTATGAGGAATGACCTTAAATCCCAAATCACAGAAATTTAGAGCTTAGGAGTTGCCTATAGTTATATGATTTTATCATTTGAGGAAGTCAAGAGATTTGACTTTTAGTATTGTATGAACTTGAGTAAATCATTCTCCTCAAATAATCATTTTTGTTCATTGTTCAGTGAGATTTCTCACCAAGATGTCAAAGAACCCTTCCACTTTAGAATTTTCTATCATTCTAAAAAGTAATCCAATTCCGTTTCATACAATTCAGTGAATATTTATTAAGTACCTTGCTGTATGTTAGGAGGGCAGTGAGGTGGCACAGTGAATAAAGCAAAGGTTCTAGTTAAGTCAGAAAAATAGGAGTTTAAATATGGACTCTGAAACTTACTAGCTATGTGAATCTGGAAACATCACTTAATCCTGTTTGACTCAGTTTCCTCATCTGTAAAATAATCTGGAGAAAGAAATGACAAACCATTCTTGAAGCTTTGCCAAGAAAACCCTAAATGAGGTCATGAAAAATCAGACATGTCTTAAGTGACTGAGCAACAATATGTGCCAGGCATCATGTTTGGCACTTAAGTCACAAGGGCAAAAATGATATAGTCCCTGATTCAAGGGTCATATACTTCTGCACAATGATTGATTATAGGCATGAATATATTGTTACTTGTTTTTGTGTGTTGTCACCACTGTTGTCTGAATTTCTTTTTTTGCTACACTTATTTTTAATTAGGTTTCTTACTTAGGATTGACTTCTTCAATACATGGATGGAATTTTTGGGAAAACTTAGACACAACAGTAGATGAAATTATTTATGGAGATAAATTTATGGTCTTTTTACTCTGCTCTTTAAGGTGTTCATAGAAATTCATCCATAATTATCCTATTGATGAGCTGCTGTTTCTTATCAAGTTAGTTGATATAAAGAGATTATGAATAATAATAATAAAAGTAGAATTGTCACCCATTGGGATATTATCTGGACTCTGTCTTTCACTCAACTAATATATTTAAAACCAAAATTTGCAAATCAATCAACTATTAGTAGTATGATTCTCTGGTGGTTGTTGGGGGATTCTATTTTTCTAGCTGAAAATATACCCTTCAATGAACACATGGATAAATTATGGTACAAGAAGGTGGTGTAATTGATGTTTCTGGAAAGTACTGAAGAAGAGAAGGTGATCTTTTTACCTCCAAAAGCTGATTAAGGACTTTTTTTTAGTCTTATGTAATAACTTTGATTAATTCAATTAAAAAAGATGTTTAGGAACTCTTCAAACTAATTTAATATATATTATATATGTGATTGATTCTATATTTTATATAATTGAAAGAGATATTCACATTCAATGAAATTATAATAAAGCTATCATAAAATAGATCATTTGATAAATATATTGAGTTCATTAATTAATTGACTTGAGAAATGCAAGTCTTCTGCATTTCATTGGAGTGAGATGGACTACCACTCTTAAAATTGTAATAGCCTCCAAAATGTTATAGCTGCCTCATTTCTCACTACTCCAGTGAATCCTACAGCCAAAATGATCTTTCTAAATCAAAGATCTGATCAAATCTCTTCCTTTCTCCATCAATTCTTATTTATTCTTATTTATTTTGGGGGAGTGGGGTTTGCAGGGCAATGGTGTTAAGTGACTTGACCAAGGTCACACAGCTAGGCAACTAGTGTCTGAGGTCAGATTTGAACTCAGGTACTCTTGATCCATGGCCAGTGTTCTATTCACTGCGTCACCTAGTCACCCCTCTCCATTAATTCTAATAGCTCCCTATTGCCTCTAAAATAAAACTTAAAGTCCTCTGTTTAACTTTTAAAACACCTCACAACTTTTCCACCCAGTCTGTCTTTTCACCCTCATTGCACATTACCCCACTTCTCATTTTCTCAATTAAAAGAATTCAAAACGCACAATCAAATGAGGTAAGGGGAAGAGATTACTATTAATGAGAAATATTATTGAAAGGTCAATAAGAATGAGGGCTCTGAAAAGGCCTTTCGCTATAACATTTCAAAATTCATTGGTAACTTTAAAGACATCATTTTCAATTTAGTGAGATCAGATGTCAAATTGCAGAGGGTTGAGAAGCAAGTGAAAGAGATGCAGCTAAGGCAATGAACTAAGAAATTTTTTGGCTTTGTTTTCTCCCAGCATTTGAGAAAGGGAGAAAGATAAACAGGATATCTTGTGGCATCAGAAACTAAGATCTAGGCAAAGATTTTTTTGCTGTGTGTATAAAGGAGACTTGGAGATCTTTGGGGAACACAAATGAATAAGGGATGAATAAGAGATCTATTTGTGGAAGAAAACTAGAGAGGGAGATATCCAGGATATATGTAGAAGGATTGACCTTAGAAAGAATAAGGGGTAATTTTGTTTTTGTCAGAATAAATAGGTGAGTTTGAGATGATATCATAGGACTTTAAGGTGAAGAGAAGGAAAATAACTTTGTGCTAACTTCGAATGCTCCAATTTTCTCAATAGTATATAAAAAATTGGGGGAGGGAAAAGGTTTGGAAGTTTTGATTACAAAAGAAAAGATATGGCCCTTTTGAAGAGTGGGATATGTGTTCAATAAGATACAATATTTCCTTGCTAGAAGGAGGGGCTTGGTGGGGTTCAATGAACCAAATTTCTAACGCTCATCACAAATGTGTAATTTTCCTCTCTGTTTCTGTTCAGCAGCATGGGTAGGAGCAAAAGCAGTAAATGATGGGTGGAGAGGGTGGACCAGGGTTTGGCAAGACATAACAATTGGTAGTATAAGGTTATGAGAGATAAGAAAAATAGGATAGGGTGGAGTGAAACTTGTTAACAATAGAATCAAAATAGGGACTGCAAGAAAGCAACATCAGAGTATGAGTAATGGTGTAAATACTTAAGGGTGAGTGAGCAAAAAACCCAATATAGAAAAAAAGTAATTTTAACTGGTCACTTCGAATGCATGGGATGTACTCTTTTCATTCCTTTGGTAACAGAATTCCTCTCTTCCTTCAGGATGTATATCAGGCACCAACTTCTGCATAAAGTTGTTCCTAGTCCCCTGCTTGTTCTGGTGTTCTCCTTTCAAGCTACTTTGCATTAAAATGATTTGTATATATTTGTATTTATAAACTTGATATTCATTCTGTGGATATTTTGATATGTACTTGTCTTTTCCTCCATTAAAATGAAAGTTCATTGCTACTAGTGAGCATCTCATTTTTTTATATTCTCTACTTTATCCTTCAGTATAGAGAGAAAAATTATTGAGAACTTAAGCTTGAAAACTCTATGATTAGCTCACTTGACTTCCACTCCCTTGCATCTCTTGTCTTTTTCTTGCCCAGATGTTCCATCTACATGTCTAAGATTATTACAGATTATCACCTTCCCCATACTTTTTAGTATATCCCAACTGGTTATTTTTTTCAATTGTTCTTATTCTCACATGTCATTCTATATCCTATCTCCTGTGTCTTATCTAGGCACTGTTATTCCCCTGCTCTACCTTCTAATACTGAAATTTTCTCTTTTCTCCTCCCTTTTAGTATCCTTAGTTTCTTTCAAAACTAAACCCAAGTATAACTTTCTACATGAGATCTTCCTTTATTCTTTTATCATCCCAGCTGCTAATATCTGTCCCATTCCCACTGTGTTCTCTATTGCCTCCCTCATTTTTCTATAGTTATATATATTGTACACATCATAAACTATAAGTCAGAGACTATTTCATTTTCATCTTTGTATTCATAGGACTTAGTTTGGTACATAGTGAGCATTTAACAAATGCTTAGTGATTCTTGAATGACTAAAACTGATAAAGTCTTAAATCTCTACCCTTGTTTAAAATACCATCTTTTATTATTAAATTATTATATTTTATTAATTCCTCATGGTTTTTATTTTGTAAAGCACACACATTTTTCCTTTCCCTTATTTAACTGTTCAATAAATACAATATTATAACATATAGTGCTCTCTACCTCACACAACTGAAGAAAATGTTTTATAATATTAGAGTCCTGTTTTAAAATATTAGAGTCCTATAGAAAGGTGGATTATTATTAGTCCTGTTTCTGGAATAAAGTATTTTAATCTTCCTTGTCACCATAGTAACTTTTTATGGTCAGAATTTTCTTCTGTTTGCTCATTTTGCAGTCTATTTCTTGACTTTTAACTCTTTGTTAGAGTAGGGCTCTGTTTCCAGGATAGAGGACACTCTGCTAAATTTCAGGGATTTTGTGCAACTGTTTTCAGAGATACTTCTAGGCACCTGTCAATTCTGAATATTTTACAAGGTGGCATGATCTAAGTACACTTACTGCTCTTCTGTACTGTGCTTGTCTATGAGCAGCAACAAGAACTCTTTTCTCCTTCCTCCACTATGGCTTCAAGCTCTGGTGTGCTAGTGCTTCTCCTCTCTCTAGGACTGGTATCCAGGACTGTGACCCAGATCTGAGTACAGAGAAAGTAAAAAAATGCTGCCCCCATTGCTAGCAAAAAGACCCTTGTCATATCTTTCTGATTAGTTCTTTGACTACCAACCTGTCTGTGAACTGCTGTTGATTCAGTAGTTCCCATATTTGCTCCTGGTTTGCTGGGGCCAGGTCTACAGTACAGCAGTCTGCATTGGTCTCAGCTGTACTATCTTCCAGGTGCAACAGACTTTTCTTGATGGACTTCTAATTTGTCTTGTGCTGGGAAATTATTTCATTCTGTCCTTTTGTGGGTTCCCCTGCTTTGTTTTATAGCATCATTTTAAGGTATTCCGGGGAGAGTTCAGTTAAGTCACTTTCTTTTTTTCTGACATCTTGGCTCTGCCTCTGGAGGGGAAAGTAATTATTTTAATGTCTACAATTGGCAACAAGAATCAATTCCCAGTTAAATAATAATCTTATGACCCTTAGGGATAAAAATTGACCTATGAGTCAATATTTTAATTGCTCAAGCCCATCCCCAGTTAACAAAAAAATGAAGCTAAAGAAATTATCTATCCCTGACTGTAGCACTGCTATTTCATTTTACTATTTTTTCTATATTTTATGTATTTTATTTTTACTCTAGAACAAATTTTTCTATATATGCGTAACCCTTCTTAAACTTTAGTTATGAAAATGTAAGATATGCTTGAAGTGTGCTATTTCTTAAATGAGCTGTAGTGCTTGAAGGACATGCTGTAAATTTTTGTGTTACATTTCAGTGTTATTAATGTTTGCCATGTGTCTCTAGAATCCAGTTTTATTGAATGAGGAAATAAAATACTGCATCTCCTAACATTGTCAAATTATACTAGGGATCAGGGTGTAGTGAACCTTTCACTATACCAAGTAGAAAGATAGTAAAATTTATCTGTTTCCTGCTGCTGTTTGATTGGCTAATTATGTTGAAAAGTTAGGATCAAAAGTTCTGCCATCAGACTTATTTTAGTTTACACTATGGAATGCTTTGGAGGTGTTTCTTGTGGGGAAAGAAGGAGTCCAATAAAATTTGATGTGAACTGCTAAAGGTGTCTATCTTTAAAACAAAATACTACCTGGAGATTTGGTATAAAAGATTCCATACTTGTAGCATAAAGGAAGGTACATATGAATTATCCCCTTCTGAATTGAAGTTGAAGAAAAAGTACATACAAAATCAGTTACATTCTCATGAAAGTTATCGTTCCTTGAATTAAGATGGCACCTTATTTTTTCTTTATATTATGCTTTTTTGACACTTTTACTTGTGACCCTCTATTGTCTCTGCCATATGTCAAAGGATGTGCTCATCTATTAATTATTCAGTAAAATGTGACAGAGAGGAAGAAACCTGTGTATAAAATAGGAAAATTTGGCTTCAAGTTATGTCTGCACTATTTAATGGCTGTTTGCACATGGACAATTTGCTTAATTACTGTGGACCTCAATTTCTTCATGTATATAAAAGAAAATATAGGATTATATAACCTTTAAGCTCCTCCAATTCATCCTCTTCCTTCTCCTCTTCCTCCTCCTTGTCTTTCTCATCTTCCTTTCTTTTTTTCTTGAGACTGAGTATCCCTCCCTAGGCCAGGGTGCTCACTCATGGGTCCATTTACACTACTTACTAGCACATATGTATTGACTTTCTCCCAGGGGTCTGGCACATTGATGCCAGACTTACTTCAGTCACCTGATTGGCTTTTACCCACTGTAACCCAGAACTGCAAAGCTCAAACAATCCACCAGCCTCATCCTTCTTAGTAGCAGAAATGATAGATGTTAACAATGTGTCCACCCTCTCTTCAGTTCTAAATACATATAATTCTATAACCTAATTTTTCAGCTCCCTCTTCCTTGCAGTGTCAATATAACTGCACTCTATAAAGCCTCTAATTTTCTGAATAAGGTTGCTTTACTACCCATTTTTTTATTCTAACCTCAGTGACAATAAGCTTAATTATATAGTGATTCTGTTGTTCTGTCATCTCTCCTTTTTCTTGGCTCCATTTATGGTTTTCTTGTTAAAGAAAGTGTATTGCCATTTCCTTTTCCAACTCAATAAATGAGGAAACTGATGAGAAAACTGAGGCAAACTGGGGTTGTGACTTGCCCAAGATCACACAGCTAGAAAATGCTTAAAAATGAATTTGATCTTAACTCTTTCTGATTCCAATCCCAGTGTTCTATCCACTGTACTAACTGGCTGCCCCAATTATATAACTAATTGGCTGCCCCAAATATATAACAATACCTTATGCATTCATAAGAATAGGGACACAAAGTATAGGAATGATAGAACATATTTCTAAAGAAAATTGAATGACTCTTACAAATTATGAATATTATCATATTAGGCTACATCATCATAAAATAACAGACTATTATATTCATTTCTAAGTGTCATATTTTAGGAAGTACATTGAGAAAATTCATGCATCCATAGGAATGTGTGAATAAGATGTCAAAAAGATGTCAAATCATACTTTTATGAGAATCAATTTAAGGACCTTGAGGGTTCTTAAAGTCAGATACTATGCCAAATATCATGACTTATAGTACTCAAAATATTGTTATGTTAATAATAGCTTCTATTTCCCTAGTTCTTTCTGGATTGTAGATATCCTAGATAATAGCTCTATGAGATAATTAGAAAATATAGTATTAGGAAACAATGACATTACAACAGAAGAACTTCTTGTTGCTGTTGCTATTACTGTTGATTTGGGGGTAGTTGTTGTCCATATCATCTGATTGATGAAGAAACAGAGTCAAACTGTCTTAAATGACTTGTCACAAAGTCATAGTTTAAGTATCTGAGGCCAGATTGGAACTCAGAAAGATGAGTTTTCTTGACTCTTAAATTGAGTATTGTGCTACCACCCAATTGTCCTAATTTGTCCAAGACAATATACTACTATGTCTTTTCATGACTCCAATATCAACATATATTCCACTGTTCTAACATTCAGTCTTGATCTTGTGAAAGACATTAAGACTTCTTTTATTTCACCTCAAAGACATAACTGGGAACAAAAGTAGAAGTTAAGAAAGCTAGAGTCAGTAGTACTCTGTAATGATTAAAAGTAAATAAGGCCAAAATGATGTACCTCAAGAATTAATGAATCTCTGGTAATTAGAAGTGCTTAAGGGGAGTCTCAATAATTATTCTTCAGTATGACATAAAATATCTTTCCATTGAGGCAAAGAATGAAGTAGATTGTTGCAGAAGTATTTTCCCACTAAGAAGTCTGAGATTCCATGATTCATGACTCTATTGACTCAATAAATTAAGAACATATTTCTTGCTTAAAAATTAATAATAACCATAATGTCTAGTATTTATTTATAGCTTTAAAGTTTACATAGAATTTTATAAATATTAGCTCATTTGGTCCTCATAACAAACTGAGGCAAGGACAGTTTAAGTAACTTGCACAGGGTACCAGAAATAATAAATAACTGAAGTCACATTTGAACACAGATCTTTGTGGCTGCAAGTCAAGCGCTTTGTCCACAATGCCACCTAATTCCCTCTAGTGAGTCCAGTATCCTTTTTTAAAGTTTTTTTTAAACTTGTTTTTTTTTTTTTTTTTTTTTTTTTTTTGCAAGGCAATGGAGTTAAGTTGCTTACCTGCCACACAGCTAAGTAATTACTAAGTCTCTGAGGCCAGATTTGAACTCAGGTACTCCTGATTCCAGGGCCGGTGCTCTATCCACTGCACTGTCTAGCCACCCCGGGTCCAATATCTTCTAATTCTCTGTCCCACTGTGACTAAAGAAAGATCAATATGTCACCAGTTCTGATTACTCTGTTTCATATAGATGAAAGCATGATCGTTGATTTCTAATATTTTCTGACATACAAGTGCTTTTAAAAAGTCATGCACACAGTGTTTCTCACTTTTTTTTTTAGATATAAAAGACAAAGTATAGGATAAAGAGAAAATTATGGTACCTTAGCAAAAGTGAAAAAAAAAAAGCAAATAACAAGTCACTTAACTGGATCACAATGATATGTTACAGCTCCACCTGCTGCCTGGAGGAGTTTTTGTATTGATCAAACCTTTGTTAATGAAGTCTTTCTCTAAGCTAAAACTCAATTAATGCTTCTTGAGCAGGTTTTCTAAACAATGTGTACTCCTAGATGTTATTTGTCTCTGTCAGAAGTTCCTGTGCTATCCTCCATGCACTGTCTTAGAGAATATAGCTATAAAGATTTCATCTAATGGACAATAACAGATGTGCTTAATTACCTGCTGTTGTATATATATTAAAAGGTTATATTTAACAGCAATATAATTTGTATGTAGGTTGATTCTTTGAATTTTATGAAAATCTAATAAAACACAGATTTTTCCCTATAATAATTATATGAAAGAATAGTCAATAGGTACAGAATCAACTCATATGTGCGATAAATATGGATATATATATTCTGCCTCAGTTGATGAGAATGCCAGTTACCATTTTTATTGTGATAATAATTCTTTCTAGACTTTCAAATAAGTAGCTACTACAATTTCCATGACATGTGCCATTGGCAATCTCTAAATATTAGAATTTTAAGGAATTTTATAAGCTCTCTTTTCCAGAACTAGTATTCCATTTATAAATTACCTAAAATGTAGTTGTCAGTATTTGCTTTGATGATCTCTAGTGATGGAACTTCAGGGATATTGTGATAAATGTTTAACAGTTGACTCTCTCTTCCCTTTCCTCATCAACCCTCAAAGTATGTATGATACATTTTTAAGTTTAGTCTGCATTATTATCATTTTCTCCATCACATTTAATTCTAGAAAATCAGTACAACATAAATTAAGTCCTAGTTTGTAGCACTTATTATTTTCTGAGATTCGAATACATGCCCTGAAAATTTAATAGTCAGCTCATTAAACACTTGCTTGGTGTATCTACTACTTCCTGAGCAGCTCATTCCATTTTTGTGTAATTGCTAAGAAAGTGTGATATTTTCATTAATTCTAAATTTTCTCTCTGTAATTTTGGCTATTAATTATTGACTCCAATCCAGCTATTACAGAGAATACCTACCACATTGGGTAAAGAATAGCAGCTGAGACAACCATTTCATAAGAACTAAGATCCACGAAATGAGAGTTGCAGTATTTTGACAGATATCTATACACAAGTTTTTTAAATCTAATCAATAGAGGAACCAGCAGTCTTCACACCTGGAGAAAAATTTTCCTTCACAGGCAATAATTATACATTGTTGGTGGGTTGTGTCACATGAGAGAAATAGGATTCTGAATCATATAACTTATTCAATAGAATTAGGATAAATACTTGAATGAATGGGATAGAATCACATGAGAAGTTTAACAAAGTATTCTCACATAAGAAAATACAGGACACAGAAAGGGACAGTATGATAGAGAACATGTACATAAACATCAAGGAGAGAACTGATGTTAACAGAGTATATGTACAGAAAGAGGAAACGCAGAATCTGGCATAGAGAGGAAAGGAATGATTCACTTATCTTTGCATCTCTGTACCTTCTCTGTATCAAAATTAGAGAAGTGTAGAAAGGACAATAAAACTTTTAACTGCTTCAATGAATTCCCTATCATTTGGTGTCTATAGTTCTATATCCCTTTTTAATATGTATGTAAGGTCATGTTTTTACTTTTTAGAATTAAAAAAATTAAATATTATTATTTCTGTTCTGAAATGTCATTTGCTAAAGTATATATATATATGCATATATATATATATATATATATATATATATATAGAGAGAGAGAGAGAGAGAGAGAGAGAGAGAGAGAGAGAGAGAGAGAGAAATACATTGATTTAGAAAACTCTCCTATTAGAAATTTCTCTGTACAAATACTGGTCTGTAATCTGAAATTTTAAATTTTAGGTAGTTGTTTAGACAAGAATACTTTGTAAATAGATTGCTGCAGATTACACAGGATATTAGAGGCGAGATGTAAAATAATTTTCTCCTTAATCATAGGCTTACTTGCTATACATTATAGCATGTTTCCTTTCTGTGCATATTAGTACTTTACTATATTAATAAGACCTTTACACTCTTTTTAGAATCACTGAACAATGTATATTTATTCTCCATCTCTTCCCATCCCCACTCCAATGAGTCCATCAGTATTTCACATTTAGAATATTAACAGAATTTTTCCTCTCAGGTGGCTTTTTTTTGCTTTACTTTGATAGAAAAACCCAAAGTTAGACCTCAGTGATTTACCAGATAATTTAAGAGGCAGAATTCCCAGGAAGATTAATGTCTTTGTCTATTGATTCATAAATTATAAGTGACGATTGCATTTTCATTCTTGTTTTTATTTCCTAAAATCAGCCTCTTTTATCTCCATGATAATTTCAGAAATAAGGCATCCATCTGGGTTCATAAAATCTCATAAGATCTAGTATCATAGGTAAGAATTTACATAGCTCTGTTTTGTGTTAAATTTAGATAAATCAGGAAAATTTTATTTCCCATAATATAGATCTGGAGTGAAAAGAGCAGAAAATGCACAGGTTCCCATTTATTTCTATCCTGGTATCTCTGAAAAGGAGGGGCAGGTCTAAAGCATGTCAGAGATGGTACTATTCCCTTACCAAAAGGAAATCAGCGACTCCAATTTTGGAATCACTGCATTACTCCCAGTCTGGGGCAATCATTTTTCCAAATTCAATGCAATTTTGTAGGATCTGCAGCATTCTAATACTCTCTCCAGTTGGGCATAAAATGAATCTGTGGGAAGAGTTCCTTGAGATACTAAATATTAAGTACTGACTCAGAGTCTATAGCAGAGAAATTGTTTTTATTAACATTCCTCACTCATCTGCCCAAAGAATAAGTAAAACATTATATAAATATTTTTTCAAAATAATTGCAATCTACTATTAATCATATGAAATATTGCTTCAAATCACTAATAACTCAATACATACAAATAAAAACAAGTAAGGTTTCACCTCATACTAAAATATTTTTCATAAAAACAAAAGCATGGGATAGTCAGTGTTAGCAGGTAAAGATAGGCACGTTAATAGAAAATTTAGTGTAACAATGAATGGGTCCAATCATTCTGATGAAGGAAAATAATGAAAAGTAATTTAATTGGAGAAAACACAAACATTCCTAGGCATGAAAGTATTAATCTCTTCACTAAAAAAGGCAAAATGAGAATACACAAGAAAAGAAAAATGCAGAAATAAATTTAATTTATGGAAATGTGTATGTAGTCAAAATGAGAAGCTGAGCAAAATTCATTGTGCTCATTATTCCAAAAAGCAGAGGTTTGGTTGTGATTTTATATAGGTAATAATGTAAATGCTTATCCCGGTATGATTTCTGTCTTTGTATCCTCAGTACCTAACATCGTGTCTGAAGCATAATAGCTGCTTCTTAAGATTTTGTTGATTAGTTGTTATTGAAATTGCCATTCATTTTCTTTCTCCAGGAAAAAATAGCCATCTTGTCATTTTGCACATATAATATTCCAACTGCAAATATTTTTGGCTCCTGTGTGTCTATATTTGCCTGATTGTGTGTGTGTGTGTGTGTGTGTGTGTGTGTGTGTGTGTGTTGAGGTAAGGGTACCTTTAAGTACGAAGAACTCAGTAATGACTTTGTAGAAATGATACAACATGAAGGTAGCTTGAAATACAATTATATTAAGTGGAAATAATAAGTGAAAAATATTCTAGGTATGAAGTAAAGTTTGTACAAAGATAGAGAAGTAGAAGATTGAACATTGTGCACTATGACCAGCTTGATAGAGACACAGAGTATGTATAAGAGTGTAAGTAATGTGAATTCATCCAGAAAGATGGGTTGGAATCAGATTTTGGTAGGCTTTAAATGATAAAGACTGTTTGAAATATGATGTTATAGTCAATAAGGAATGATCAAAATCTCTTGGGCAGAAATGTAGTATAGTCAGATCTATCCTTTAGAAATATCAACATGGAATCTAAAGAGTCATCCTCTCTTTAGTCTTCCTGTCAGATTTCCAATCTATCCTTCATACCAAAAATCAAAATGGTGTCTAAGAATGACAGCTCCTATTAGAATCATAGATTCAGAGTTCTAGAAATGAATGAGTTTTTACCCAACTAGACCAACTTATTTTATGTATGCAAAAAGTGAAACCCAGCACAAAAATGATATGTGGCACAATGGTGAAGAAAAGAAGCAGGATATTAATTCATGTTCTTTACTTGGGATCTAGTATTCTGTCGATTTTATTATACATGAGAAATCATAAAACAAGAATAGTGGACTTTTGTTCTATTGATCAAAGTTATACTAACCAGTCATTATATTCTTAATGTGAGCTAAACTATTGTTATTTTATTCACCTTCAGTGTTGCAGTTCTCAATTGGAACTTTAAATCTTGCCTAATATCCTTTCACAGTATTTATGAACTACTCACCTTTTCATCTTAATTTAAATTGTGAGGCCAAGAATGGAATTAAATTTAAAAAATGATGGAACCTATATATTGCACTTCCCAGTATTACAAGCAATTCAGGATGTTTTCTCCCCATAATATTTATGACTTGCTAAAAATACAGTTGAGAATTATATAGTGATCATCCTGTGAAATATATCAATAAAAAACATAATCCATTCTTTGTTTCCCTGAGGGCTTCAGAGTAAACTGCATTGTGCCTTGTATAGGAGAATGGTCTTCAGTTTACTAACCTCTGCCACCTCTTTTCCAATAAAGATGCACACTTCTCAGCTACACATTTCAGCTTAGGTCACATTGTCCTTTAAATTCACAAAGGAGGTGACAGATTCATATTTTTTCACATTTCAAATTAATTTTAAATATTTCCAATCATATATTAATTATATTTATTTGGTCTCTGAAATATGCAAATATATAAAACAATGTAATAATGATATTCTTCTTTTATACTTGTGCCAGAAAACTATGCTAATCTTTAAGTTCATTGCCTTTTTTGACTGTAATTAATTCCTCTGTGTATTAACATCCTAAAATCTAAATTTACATCTCAAAGTTTCTCCTTCATAATACTTCCATGTCACTGTTATCCAACATATTGCCTATCCTGACACCATTTTAAACTCCATATGAATTGAGCTTCAATTATCAATTTCCTTTCTAAATATTTTGTTTCCACAACTTCTCAATTTCCATTGAAATAATCAAAGTTTATACACTCATTAACTTTTAAAAATTATTTTTAGCACTTTTCTTTCAAATTTCTTATACTTTATCAAGTTCTCTTGACTTAAGCTTTGAAAAAATTTGTATTATAAATTCATATAAAATTTGCATTCAAACCCTGCTTACCTCTTCTTTTAATGACCATTAAAGGTTAGTTCCTCCTTGGCATTTTACTAGTTTTATTAGAAAAGTCTTATAAATTATATTTTTGCTCTAATCTCTCAACTCTACAATTCATCTTTCATACTGAAGCCAATATAGTTGGAGTAATATATTAATCTGAACATGTCACTTCTTAACTAAAAATCCTTCAATTCTTCACAGTTTCTAAAATAAATAGAAATTACTCTTCCTATCATTAAACAACCTTCATAATCTGGTTCCAAATTAAATTTCCAAACTCATTCTCCACTGCATACATTCCTATATACTATAATAAGACCAAATTATATGACTAATTGTCCTCTAGACACAACTTTCCCATTTCTCTCTTTGTGTCTTTGTTGAAGCTGTCCACCATGCCTGTAATTGGTTTCTCAATCCCTAAGTACCATATCAATTTCATATCTTGAAAGCTTCTCTTCTTCAAAGTGTCACATTGTCCATGAACCCTTTGCATGGGTGAAAGTGCTCTCAATGTATTTATCAAAACTTTATCTTTTAAAAGTAATCTTGAGTATAAGTACTGTATACTTCATTTTATGAGGAACACTTTTCATCCATCTATGATTCAATAGGGAGAGCAATGGATTATAGTCAGAAGGCCTTGGTTTGAATGCTACTCTTTAACATTTTAGCTATGCAATTTAAGTGAGTCTCAAGGCTTCTACAGACCTCATTTTCCTTATAAAGTAATGGCATTGGACTAATTGTCTTTATTCACTTTTAGCTCTCAGTTCATTTTCTTGCAATTCTATTTTCCATGTATATATCTTCTTATGTTTTGAGCATTCCAAAGGGTCTACAATGTCCCTCCATTGTATAACCAATGTTCATTACTAATCAAAATATGTAATAAAATATCTGATAAATTTCAATTAACTGAAGCATGAATCTAGTACTAGTCTGCCATTGTTAACTCTATCATCTTCCTATTCAAATCTTGTTGATGATCAAAGGTTATAAACTCATTCAAACTTCAGAGTAAATAATAAGATAATGCTTTTGATGGATTTAACACATTTTAACAGACATCAGAACCTTTAGGTACCATAATGATTGATGTTGCAGAGATTTGGTTTGAGGAGAAGAAGGCAGAAGGTATTTTCCCTTTCTGCTCCCTAGAAAAAAAATTTAGCACTTACCCATTTTCTGATCCCACTCCTACTCTATCCTTTTTGTTTTCTTTTTCCAAATCATACTGCAGAGGTTAGCGTTTTGTTGGGAACTATTTTATTCAACAAGGCTTTATAAAATCAAGAGGAGGAAAGCTATTTTTTCTCGAAACAGCACACATTCAAGAAAAATAGAAGAATAATCTTTCTGCTATTCAATAAAGTTGTATATCCATGCATATATATATATATATATATATAATATATATGTATATGTATATACATATAAAGAATATTCCTGTACCTTTATATCTTGGATATTTTTATACAACATGAGAATTAAAAATGTGTATTTTGATTATTTTTATATTGCTGTCTGAAAGTTATTTAATTTAATTTATTATAGTTTTTCTCTTAAAAGGTTGAAAAATGAATAAATTGTTTTAACCAGAAATAATAGAAACAAAATTGTTGGAGAATAATTGTGAAATCATGAAATAAATTGATACTTAAACTGAACTATGCTTCTGGTATTTATTCCTTTGAAATGAATGTTGCTGTGTATCCATTGCCTATATTATCTAAATCTAAACAATCATATGATTGGTTCTTGGGTATATAAATGGAAAAAATAAGTTGTAATTCTAACCAATCAAGTAGCAGAATATTGTAAAAGGCATTGTTACTACAATGCACTGTTACAATTCCTGGAATATATAAGGCAATAAAAGTCAGTTTTTGCTGTCCTGTGACAAAGATTGTAACTTGAACAGAAAATGGCACACTATTATTATATATGACAGTGAAAATAATAAAACTAGAACCTTTTATGTTAACTCATTCTTAGCTACTGAGATCAATATAGAATTTAAGTCATAAGTATACTTTGTTAATGTTATAGAGATTCCATATACAGTTTGGTTAATTAAAATGTATTGCACTTATTTAAAAATGTGTTATGGTCTAATTAAAACTTACATAACATCCCATGATTCTATTAGTATAGACATTGATTTTCTAAATCAATTTTATTTTTTCACTTCTCAACTACAAATGATTTTGACATAAGATAAGGTCATTGAAATGTTTCATTCTGCATATATAAATTAACTATAGGAAATTAAATGAAATATATGAACAATTTAAGAAAAATTTGGGTTTCATTTTTAGTCAAAGTTTTAAAAATGTATATTGCTATTTCTTTTAGCTTTTATTTATTGTTTTAATAGATGATTTTGTGACTGAAATTCCTCTGTTATGACTTTAAAATTATATAAATATTTTATTTTTAATTATAGGCATTATGTTATTTATAATGCCATCATTAACACAATTTTAAAAGTACTTCTGTATAATCTACTTTCTTAAAGCATTCTCCTAGTCTGCATTCAGAGAGTTACATAGAAAATTTTCCCATCATCTGATCAATTACAATTTATAAACAGCATTATGAACACTTAGAAAAGGAAAGCAGTTCTCTCTAAGAGCTGAAAGGGGTAAATAAAAATAGATTATGTGACATAGGATTTCTAGCAAAATGATCAAGAGAAAAGTGACCTCTGAACCAGTTAATTCTTTTCATTTCAAAATTGTGAGAAATGTCCACAAATAAATTAAATAAAATAATTCCAAAGAAAAAAATAAAAAGAAAGAAAGGAAGGAAGAAATTTCTAAGGTGGGGATGGGTTGGGAGAAATAGAATGAAAGAAGAGGAAGAAGGCTATACTAAGAGTTCTTCATCCAAGTTAGATAGATTCTTATGTCTATTGTAATTCCCATTAAATGACTCTATGTGTTGGGAACAACAGAAGCTACATACACAAAAATTCTGATACAGCAGGTACAACAAATCTACATTTATAAGGCCTTTACTCAAAACCAGACTTCACAAATTATATCCCTTGATCAATTAACAGGAATTAAAAATCCATGATGTAGAGAAGTAGTAGGATGGTGATGGGGAGAAGAAAATTGGAGGAAATGATCTGCCAAAGAAAATTTCTGAAGAAATACTGTTTAAGATTAAAACTCTTAAAGAGTCTACTTTTGTAATAACGATAACTGGAATCTTCTAATATTGAAAGAAGTGTCCAAAAGGTCCTAATAAAAGACAAATGGTCTAATGAAATGACTAAAAAGAGTTGCAAAGTGAAATTAGAGTTCTTAATGAAAATTTAAATGGAAAAAGTTGGAAACAAAGCAATGAAGACCCTGTAAAAACAAAGAAACCAAACAAACTCAGAAGTTCAACAATACGAAAACAAAACTAAGAAAATATTAAAGTAACATCAAAAAACAGTTAAATGTGAGTGAGTTATCTACTTTCAAAAACAATTGGATTGAAAAAGAAGGCATGAAGAAAAATTCTAAGAACCAGAAAGAAGGCAAAAGAGAAGGATAAAAAAAAGAAATCCGAGTATCATTTTAAAAGAACTAATTAAAACAAATTCTACAGATATATTGGAGCTAGATGCTAATTTAGAGGTAGATAAAAACCACAAATGTCTACTAGAGTAAAACAACCAATCCAGACATAGGATTACTAATATCCAAAGCTTCTTGAGTAAAGGAAAAAATACTCCCAGGGACTAACAAGAAATTGTACAACAATGAGTCACAGTCATAATTATAGAGAATTATGAATCAAAAATGAAAAAGAAAGAAGAGCTTTGAATTTGATATCTGGGAGAAAGAAATAATTTTTACCTATAAGAAGTATCTTACAAAGTTGAACTATTATAATACTAAATATATGGAGAAATTTTTATTTAATTGGAGATTTATAAATATTCTTGCTTATAAAACTAGAAGTATCAAACTTCAAAGGTAAATGCAGTAATAACACAAGAAAAGTAAACAATTTTTGAGAATGTAAAGGTTCTTATTGGTAATCCAGTACTTCCATTTTTAAAGAATCTTTTAAAATTATTTAATTTTTCCAATTACATGCAAAGATAGTTTTCAATAATCATTTTTTGTAAAGTTTGGAGTTTCACATTTTCTAACTCTCTCCCATCCCTTAACAGACAGTAACCTAATATAGGTTGCACATATGTAATTATGCCAAACATATTTCCATATTTATCATATTGTGAAAGAAGAATCAGACCAAAAATAAAAAAGCATGAGAGAGGAAAAAAACATAAAACATAAAGCAAATTTTAGAAGTTTTAAATACATTCAAATTACATAGGTGTTTCTCTGGGTGTGAAAGGTATTTTCCATCACAAGTCCCTTGAATTGTGTTTGATTATTGTACTACTGAGATGAACCATTTCATTTTAGTTTATCATCACACAGTGTTGCTGTTAATATGTAAAATGTTCTGATTCTACTCACTTCTGAAGTACTGCCCCTTCTGATTTCTTACAGGAAAAATAGTATTTATCACATTCATATGCCACAATTTGGTCAACATAAAAGGAAAAGCTTTTTGGAGAGCCACATTTCTTAAAGATTAGATAATAGAAAAAGAGATGAATTATGGGCTTTTTGAGTGTCAAGGAAAATAAATAAAGAGTTATGAAATGGGAGAATAAACAAAGTGGGAAACATTATTTATTATTATAATTATTATAATATTAGAAATGAGTAGTCACAAAAATATTTAACTAAATATAGATGAAAGAAGGATTTCCTGAATCTCATTCTGATTTGAGCAAGAAAGAGTTTATAGAAAAATAATTACAATAAAAGTAATAAGTTATAATATTACATTAAAGTAAGAAGGAATTGTGTTGGTATTGTGTTTGAAAGGGAGTTGAAGGAATTAAGAATTAAACTAAAATATCCTATCAGGGGATAAATGTTAGCCACCAGAGTTTGTTCTCAAGAAAGAACAAGTAGAGTTAGATTAACAAACATGGTTACTGGATTTCCAAAGCAGGCCCCTGCAAAATGGAGTTTTGGAGAGGGATTTTTATATAATTTTGCTGTCAGAAAGTGGGATCTAATAAACTTGCTTCTGCCTTGACTTCAGCTAATGTGCTTTATGTTACATATACTAGGTTTGAAGGTGCTTGATATCAGACATTCCATTAGATATGGAGTACCTCTTTCCAACTCAGGACATTTATGTCTTATCAGCTTTGTTAAAGGCCTCCAAAAGCACTCTGAGTTATGGGGTGCCATCCAGAGTCAGTTGATATAATGGGGATATTCATATTTCTTATTAAAAAGAGAAAAATCAGATTTTTCAAACTTTAAATAAAATAATAGTGAATTATATTTAATTAACTAAGAAAAAGAATAGAGAAAGACTTAACTATAAGAGTCTGGCTTGGAAGAAGAAGGGGAAAGGAAAAAAATAGTATAAGATTCTTCCATTTAATACAAATTTAAAACATTATTGCCAATTCTTAAAGGAAAGAGCAAAGCTGAAGATACCATAACAGAATTTTTAAAAAATGAAAAAGATAATTTTAACAATCATTATTATGAATGAAAATTATATGTGCTTATATATTTAAAAGAGGCAAAGTTGGCAGATTAGTTTAGAAAGAAAAATCTGTCATATGCTAGTATAGTGAAACTGATTTGGAACATGCTCAGACCATATAAAGTAGAAGTGCAAGGATTGGCTTCTGGGACATGCATGGAAAGTCTGTTCTTTGCTTACCAAGAATTAAAAGAAGTCTTTTTTCCCGCCTCTCCTTTCTCATTGACGATACATCCAGAATTGATTGCATCTTTATTACTGTCCTAAAGTGAGTTCTGATTGATTTTTCTGCTACTGACAAGGGGTGAAGGACTTATGTTTCATACCCAGTTACAACAGGTAACACTGCATGCAATCTATTTTCCAACAAAACTACCCTAATTGCTGAATTTCATATCTAACCATAAGCCTGTATCAACCTGAAATAAAGAAGACTACCCAAGTATAGAATTAGGATTTTTCATTGTGTTAAGAAAATTTGTGATCACCACACAGCATTGGAATGCTGATGAGAACAGAATTAAATACATTTTCACCAGGAGGAAGTTTTGCATATTGAAAGTCCATAGTGAAGGTCCAGAAGGATGGGGAGTGGTTTTTGAGGGGAGGGGTGATACCTGGTCTTAACAGTCAGTTCTGTCTTCTGGTACACAGAAGAGAGTTTGGTTTGGATGGGCTCCATTACTGGTGTCCCTTGGGATCAAAGTCAGACAGCCCTTTCTGTAGTGTGCATTCAACTTTCTTTTTTTTTTTCAAATTAGTTTTGATTTCAGGAAATTTGCCTATCTGATAATCAGGGCTACTGAGTGAGATTAAACTTATGTTTGGATTTGTGGGGCAGGCATGTTACAAGCTGGAGGACCTTTCCTATGGGCCATCCCTTTCACCTTGGGGAAAGGTGGAGAAGGGGGTTAATAGGCTGTCCCAGCACATCTGACTACTACTTGTTGTTCATATATATATATATATATATATATATATATATATATATATATATATATTTATATACTTTATTATAATTTCTGCTTCCCTGTCTTTACATAGACTCTCTCCTATATTTAGTCATTTGATTGTAGTCACGACCCCTACTCTTGTAAATTCATAGCTCTGTTTGTGTCACTTTTATAGCCATTACTCCCTTTAGATGACGTTGCATTTGCCTCATATGGATGTTATATTTTCTTGTCTGCGGACACTTTGCTTCCCTCAAGTAGAATTTATTTTCATTTTTACTTTCATATTTCAATTTTTGAACATATCATGTGGCAGATAGAGGATGTTTGATAAGTGCTAAATGAATTTATTTGAATTATACCTGATACAGTAGAAGCAATTCTTTGGAAAACATTCTTATCTTGTCCTACTTACTTTAACAAAAGAAAAATCAATTAACTCAATTATTATAATAAAAAAGTTTAGAAAATCAAAATGAACAATTACAAATAACTTTAGATACCATAATTTTTAACATTAGATATAAAAACTTCTAAATGAGGATAAAGTGTTGAATTGGATTTAAGTGAGACAGAGCTGTCAGTCTTACTGTGTTCCAGAATTATTGAAGTCCATTGGAAAGACAAAAATCAAAACAACTAATAATGGCCCAAGATGCAGGATTATGTTGCCATCTTTGATATGTGACCAAGCTCTAAGTACTCCATAGCATCTTCATAACTGTTGGAACAAATTGTTCTCATCTACCCATTCCTCCAGGGGAAGTCTTCATATGCTTGGGGATATACATGCTGACAGGCTTGACATCTGTCTGTTACCTTCAATCTGGATTTGCCTATCAGCCAAGATGGAAGTGACCATTACACATGCTATAGTTTCTTAGAGCCACAGTGATAGTTGAGTGACAGGTGGATAACAAAAGTAATGAGCAGCCTGAAAAGAATTTAAGAAACCCTCACAGCAGAGGGTATGTATGCATATAGACACAATATGACAGCACACACACACACACATACACACACACACACACACACACACACAAACACACACACAGTAACTATAGCAATACAAATAGACAATCATCCAAAAAATGGAAGGTAGATTTTGAAAAATTATAATGAACAAGCATAGTCATAAAGAAGAGATATAAAAAGATAACTTCCCAAATTCCTTTGCAGAGTTAGAATATACAAGGATATTCTTTTGATAGATTGATCATTTATTACTGATTTTTTCTTTACAATTTTTCTTTCTCTTTTATTTTTTCTTAAAATGTCTCTCTTGGGGGAAGGAAAGGCAATAAATACTTCAAGAAATTTAAGTAATATATAAGCAAAAACAATTATATTTATAAAAATTTAAATAAAATTTTAAATCACATATTTTTAAAGATAATACATAAATTTCCAATATTCCCTATTCCATTCTCTTTCTTTTCTTATCCATCCCCTTCATAGTTTGAAAAATAATCCATATATAAGGCATGGATGTGAACATGACATTTCACTGATTGGTTTTACTGATATTGTCTCTTCCTTTTTTTCTAATAAAATATGATATATTTTTCTAGGAAATATTATTATTAAAATATATGAAGGGAAGAGATACCGGTAGAAATTTGTGCTTTAAAGGTAAAAAATAAAAATAGTTAAACTATATAATCAATATTTTATGATATTTATTCAGGGTCTCATCTCTAGTATCAAAGTATTTATTTTATATAATACATCATTCATGACTGCATGCATGTAGACCTAAAAAATCATTTAGTGCCCCTGAATAATATCTAAAATCACTGAACTTATAAAATTGCAAAAGTTTAGATAATTTGGTCATCTGTATTTGCAGTAGTTTCTTCAGCCACAGAGGTCTTTACACAGATGAAAATACATTTCTGATTATAAAAAGTAGTTATCTATATTGTTATTAGACTTAAATACCATAAGGGCAGGTGCTATGTTTGACATAAAATTTATAGTTTTCTCAGAGCAGAAAGGGAACATTTAATAAATACTTATTAAATTATTTTTTCTGAGTTATCTATTTACCATGTTAACATTAGCATTATAATTGCCTACCTAATTTTTCTTATTTTGTTTTTTATCTTTCCGTATTTTTCCTTCAGCATTTTTGCCTTTAGGTCTCATATCACAGAACAGCACTCAAAAGGAACTCTTATTTCTCTGTTACTAACTAATTGGTTAGCTCTGCTATGAGCTTCAAACACATCATAAAAAAATGAATAGCATCAGCCAAAAGTAAAAGAGTGTGTGGCCTATGCAGCAGGGAGAGGCTAATTAAAAAGGAAAGATGGCATGTAATCCAGATAATCAATCTGCTGAAGCATGTGAATAATTGGAGATACCATCTGTGAAAATTTAAGGTAGATATATTCTTTCCAAAGATTGTTTGAAGGATATTTGAAACAAGAAGAAACACATGAGACCCTGGAAAGTTTATAAGTCAAAAGCAATCAAAATGTATTCTAGTCCTGATTGTAAAGCATGAAAAACTCATGATTAAAGAAGGTCCAGGTAGAGACTGGTAAATTATGTTCTATAAACTGGACATCTAAAGATAAATAACAAGCTGTTATTCTTGCTAAAATTGAATAAGAGGATATGGGAAAGAAAATATGATCTACCTGAGCATGCAAATGAGATATTTAATTCTATAGTTGAATAACAAGTAAATAGGAGTTGAAATAGACCAGTGATATCATCCTCTTCTGTGCATTCTTTACTGCCAGTTAGGAAAGAACTCTAATACTATTCTATAGACTCACTGTGGTGTAAAGAGATGTTAATACTTTGAATAAGAACCTGAAACAAAGGTGGGAGAGTGTGTATCTCTATCATGACATAACTAACAAAACTATGGAGGCCCACAATTAGGTTGGCTGGAGGACTGGAGAACTAGATCCATCAGATATCATGTTGATGTTCAGATCGGTGTAGACTGAGGTTGATAAGATCTATTGTAAAAAATACATTGGACACCAAATTTTTTTTTGATTTATTCATTTAGTATTTTATTTTCCCCAAATAAATGTAAAAACAATTTTTAGCATTCATTTTTAATACTTTAAATACCAAATTCTCTAGCTTCATGCTATACGTCCCACTCATTGAGATAGCAAGTAATAGGATATATTCATGCAAAAAATTTTCCATAATAGTTTTGTTATAAAAGCAAACATAGAACCCCATATACTCATTAAAAATAAATTTAAAAACCTCAAAAATAAAGTAAAAAAATATTCTTCAGTCTTTTTTCAGACAACATCAGTTCTTTATCTGGTGGTGTGTAGCAGTCTTTATCATAACTCTTTCAAAGTTATCTTTAGTCACATTTTGCTGAGAAAAACTAAGTAATTCATAGCTTATCTTTCTACAATATTGTTGTTACTTTGTGCATCATATATTTCACTTTGCTTCACTTCAGCTCATGGAAGTCTTTACTCTGTTTTGGCGTGTATCCTGCTGATAATTTCTTATACCAGCATAGTCTTCCATTATAATCACATAATGAAATATGTTCATCCATTTCCTAACTGATGTGTAACTCCCCAATTTCCAATTTCTAGTCACCTGAAAAAGAAAATCCTTGTACATATAGGTATTTTTCCTTTTTTGTTTTTCATCTCTTTTGGAATAAAGACTTAATAGTTGGCATTGCTAGGTCAAAGGGTAGACATGGTTTTGTAGCCTTTGAACATAGTTCCAAGTATTTCTACAGAATGGCTGAATCAATTTACAAGCCCACCAACAATGCATTATTGTCTCATTTTCCCACATCAACTCCAATATTTTTCAATCCAATAGGTATAAGGTTGGTTATATGATTGCTTTAATTTGCATTTCTCTAATAATTAGTGATTTAGAATATTTTAGTATGGTCTATGGATAGAATTGATAACCTCATCTGAAATCTGTTCATATCTTTTGATCATTTATGAATTTTGAATTACTTATTTTTATTCATTTTATTCAGTTCTCTAGTTTGAAAAATGAGACGTTAAACAGAAAACCTTGCTTCAAAAAGTTTTTTTCACAGTTACAATTGCTAATTGTATATCCCTCAATCCTGTTCTTCTCTCTCTCTCTTCTTTCACCCTATAATCTCCTCAAAAGTGTTTGGTTTATGACTAACCCCTCCTCCCCAATCTGTCTTCCCTTCCATTACTCTTTCCCTCCTAACTTCTTGTAGGAGAAGAAGAATTGCTAACTTCCCCTCTATCTCCCCCCTCTTCCATTCTACTGTAAATGCATTTTCTTACCTCTTTCATGTGAGATAAATCACCCCAATCTACCTCTCCTTTACATTTTCTCCTGGTACATTCTTTTCTCATTCCTAATTTTGTTATTTTTCTTATCATCCCTTCATAGGTAAGTAGGTAGGCAGATAGATAGATAGATAGATAGATAGATAGATAGATAGATAGATAGATAGATGATATATATAGATAGATAGAAATAATAGAAATATAGATATATTTATATGTTATCAGGGTCCTGATAATGTCCTCATAACTGCCCTGATAATGAGAAAGTTAATATGAGTTATCAATATCATTTTCCTATGTAGGAATATAAAGAGTTCAACTTTATGATTTCCCTTTTCTTTTTACCTTTTTATGCTTCTCTTGAATCTTGTATTTGAAAGTCACATTTTCTGTCAACTCAGATCTTTTTATCAGAAAAGTTTAGAATTCCCCTTTTTCAATGAAAGCCCATCTTTTCCCTTAAAAGAGTATGCTCAATTTTGATCCTTGGTTGTAATCCAAGCTCCTTTGCTTTTTGGATATCATATTATAAGCTCTATGATCCTTTAATGTAGAAACTGCTAAATTTTGCATTATGCATACTGTGACTCCATGATATTTGAATTGTTTCTTTTTGGTTACTTGCAAAATTTCATCTTTGATCAGGAAGTTCTGGAATTTGGCTATATTTCTAGGAGTTTTCATTTTGGAATCTCTTTCAGAAGACAATCAGTGGACTATTTTAATTACTATTTTGCCCTCTGTTTCTAAGATATCAGACCAATTTTCCCTGATAATTTCTGGAAAGATGATATCTATGTTCTTTTTTAATCATGGCTTTAATATGTTTCCTTTAACAGGGTGCTGAGTTGATTTTCCTGATTTTCTTGAATCCCTCTCATATTTCCCTTCCTTATTTTTCCTGAACCTTTCTTACTTGATTTTCAAAACTCTTTTTGAACAATTCTATCAGCTGAGACCAAGTGATATTTTTCTTGGATGCTTTGGATGTAGAAGCTTTGATTCTGTTATCATCTCAGTGTGTACTTTGATCTTCCATGTCACTATAGAAACTTTCTATGGTCAGATATTTTTTTATTTGTTCAATTTCCCAGTCTATGACTTGATTTCAACTCTTTGTAAAGTAGTGCTCTGCTTCTAGGATGGAGGACACACTGTCCCATGTTTCTGGGGTTTATGTAGTTGTTTTTAGAGCTACTTCTGGGGACCTAAAAGTTTTCAGTTGTTCCAAGGTGGTATTACTTAGGGAGAGATTTTTACAACTCTCCTGGTCTATATTCTGGCTTGTGAGTGAACACAAATACTCCTTTCTTCACTTGAACTATAACAAGGATACCTACTCCCCTGTGGCAGCAAGCTTAGTGTGCTAATGCTACTTTTTTTTCCCCTGGGACTGTGACCTAGGATTGTGACCAAGATTCCAGTATGGGCAAAACAACATAGTACTGCCTCAGTGATAGCAAAGAGGTCCCTGTAATCTCCTCAACTTATATGGGTTGAGAGCTCTAGAAAGAGCTGTAGTTGATTAATATCCAAGGTATGCTCCATATGCTCTGGGGTCTGCTCTGAACTTCCAAGGTCTAAGCTGGGCTGTGCCCCTTTCTTGGTGTAACACACCTTTTCTGCTGATGTTATAAGCTATCTTTGACATCTATGGACTGAGAGGTTTGGGAACCACCTCTGCTGCTACATTCAACCTGCTGCCTTCTCTTGGTTTGCTGGGTTAGGGTCTGCACTAATATCAGCTACACTGGATTGTGCTCCTCTCCTAACTGTGCAACAGATCTTTCAGCATCTCTGAAGTTGTCTTAGCTTGGGAAGTTGTTTTACTCTGACTTTTTTGAGATTATTCCATTCTAGAAGATTTTTGTAGTAATTATTTACAGATATTTGGAGGGGTTTGGGGGAAGAGCTCTAGCAAGTCTCTGCCTTTAGTATTAAAAAAATTCAAACACACATTTCAAAATTGAACATAAAAAAATCCACATGTTGTTATGGTGAGCAGGTTTGAGAATTCACATGTTGGATGTAAACAATAAGAAGACCAATTCCAACCTTACATTATTGAACGTACTGTTTATCTATCACTATAGTATTTCTTTCTAGAAAAAGAAATTTTAGCCTTTATATAGAATGCTTGACTTCTATCTATCAACTAAATATATTTTAAAAAAAGAAGAAAACTCAGAGTCTCTTTTCCAAGATGACCAACATAGCAGAAAAGAGAAAGAAATCAATATGTTGCTAAACTGACAATGCTTGAGAATCTCTATAGTATAGGGAAAGGACAAGAAGATCAAGATTTTGATGCAGAAAACTTTGGATGGAACATTCAAGACAACTCCAAAGGTACCCTGCTTTATTCACCTTATAAATGACCAAATGACCCCAATGCAACAAATGTTATGAAAATTGAAAAAAAATACTTCTTAAGGACAGGTTATTTTAATATGAAAGAAAATAGCTTTCTATTTAGAAATGACTTCACTTCCCTTTTAAGGTAGCTATGGATCTTTAAGCCCCAATATTTTATCAAAGTACATGCATACAAAAGATTGACTTGAAAACTAGTCATCTTTTTTTTTTAGGTTTTTTGCAAGGCAAACGGTCTTAAGTGGCTTGCCCAAGGCCACACAGCTAAGTAATTATTAAGTGTCTGAGACTGGATTTGAACCCAGGTACTCCTGTCTCCAGGGCCGGTGCTTTATCCACTGTGCCACCTAGCCACCTGAAAACTAGTCATCTTGACTCAAAAACTTATCCTCTGTTAACTATTATATAAAAATTCTACAATAAACATGAAATAGAAAAATAAAGCACTACCAGAACAATTCCACTGTCTTGTTGTGGTCAGGGGCCATAGATGAAAATAATAACTAAATATTCTAGGAGGACAGAAAGTAATGAGAGATTATCTAATGAATTATTTAATAATTATTAAAATTATTAAATGGAAGAAATTAATGAGATCTTAACCAACTTGCATGAGGCATCATATATAGTATTTATCAGAAGTAGGATTGAATGCAAGAATTTCCTTGCTTCTAGGTCAACTATTGAGTAAACCTAAGGGGAAAAATATCTATCTATCTATCTATTTGTCTATCTGCCCTCCAGTACACTCATGCATCTGTCCATCCATCCATTTATCTGTCTGTCTCTCTGTCTGTTTTTCTAGCTATCTAGCTATCCTTTATTATGTAAGGGCTTTATGATTAAAAATATTTTGCAAAAGTTGTTTTGCAACAGAACAAAATAGATAGATCTCAAAAATATGTTTCACCTTGATTTATAAAATTACACATATATATATATATATATAACCTTAATAAAATTGATCATGTTCTAATAACTGATAAAATGAATATTCAATAAGTTTATTTATAAGAGAAGAAAACTATACAGGCAGAATTTTAAAAAGTGAGCACATAAAACAAAGTAATAGTTTTAGAAAATATTTTGTCCAATTTTAAGGAAAATGATGACTTTCTGTTTTAATTCAAAGTTTTTAAAGTATGATTTTGTAATTTTATAAATCAAGGTGAAACATATTTTTGAGATCTATCAGCTTATTTTAATCAGTACTATTAACATTTTAATCACTTAAGTTTAATTAACATAACTATGCTGGCATGATTTATATTAATTATGAGGTATAAATGCTCATAATAGAAAAAAATCCACTCATATGAGGTGATTCAGACTAACTCCACAGACCCTTAGATACAACCTGTCAAAGTGTTTTGAAATTTTTATTCAGATTTTTAATTTCCTTATTTATATTTTGCTTTTGTTAGATGTATCTAGATCTGAAGGATATATATTTGGAAACAACTGTAAAATTTTGCTTTCTATTTCTCCTTGTAATTTATTACTTCAATCTAGTACTTAGATTGTATTTGCTACTTATGTAGGAAATATTGATATCATCTCATTATATATGAGGGTAGCTAGGTGGCATACAGGATATAGTACTGGGCTTAGAATCAAGAAGACTCATGTTTAATTCAACTTCTTAGATTTGAATTCCAAACCAGCCTAGACATGAGTTAAAAATCTAACCTCAGACACTAACAAGCTGGGTGAGCCTTGGCAAATCATTTATCTTGCTTGCCTCAGTTCTTCATCTGTAAAATGATCTAGAAAAGGAACTGGCAAACTACTCTAGTATTTATGATAAGAAAATGCTATAATTGTTTCATGGAGAGTTGATCATGAATAACAAGAATAACATCTAAGATATCTTTATCTATAATATATAGTTTTCCTGCTTATCTTTTAATCACTTTGGTTTTTACTATTTTTTCTCTGAGATCATGACTCGTACAATGAATGCTTTTAATTGGCTGAAATATAACTTTTACGGTGACTTCTCACTTTAACTCTCTGTGATTCTTTGTCATTTGTATTTCTTAGAAAACAACATATTGACAAATTCCCTTTCTAATTCGTCATGTATCTTTCCAATATCCTACTCATATTCATCATTATTGTTGTCAGTCATACATTTCATTAAATCCTATTCTCTTAGACTTTTTTTTCATCTTTCCATTCTATTTCTTTTTTACATAGAATTAGAGGGAGGAGAAAGAGAAAACATCTGATGAGCATTGCAATCTATAATTGTTACAAGTATTCTGTTCCTTCCTTGTTAACTTTTTGTATGCATGTGTGTATATATGTATATCTCTGAGTGTGTGTGTGTGTGTGTGTGTGTGTGTGTTTAAATGAAACTTAAAAAAGCTGGAACAAAGTCAAAAGGGGTATTTAACAATTAATTTTAGTGAAAAATACTGAGAAATTTTATAAATGCATGTTCTTAAATCAAATTTTTATTTTACCACAATATAGTCTTTACACATATATCTTTTGCCTTCCGTATTATTTTTTTTATTTTTACTTCAATTGTTTTAAACCTCATACTTATGCAATAACTAAAAACAAACTTTCTCAGCTCAACTTCTTCTCTTGCATTTAAGGTCTTCTAAAAAGGATTTTTTGCAGGAGAGGCCATGATATCTATTCTTAGCACCCATAGCAAGGTCACCTTTTTAAATGCCAAATACTATGGAACTGATTCCACTGAGTGTTCATTAAAGGTTTGAGGTTGCATAACAGGGATAAGTTACAGTATAAAGGCACTTGGGAGAAGAAGCAATGATAATTAAAAATTTCCCCACCAATATCATCACTAGAAAGAAACTGTGGAAGTGGGATTCAGTTTCTTAGCCTTAACCTTAGTTCCTTTAAGCAGCTCCAACCTCATATTAAAGAAGGGAAAATAAAATCAATGTTGAACTATTAATTCAGCTTTTTGCTCTAGAAAAAGAAATTAAGGGGGGTCTTTTTGACGTCCCATACATATTTTAAAGGAATGCTTGAGGTTACTCTGAACTTCCTAAAAAACAAAATATGAAGAGATTTTCTTTTAAAATTTCAGTCAGTCATTAACTTGCAGAAAGATATTGCCAGTTCTATTTCTATATTGCCACAGGAAATGCTAAGTGAAGATTCATTATTCTTATTACTAAGATAATTTCGAAGGGAATTTCATATTCCAAGATATCAGATTGCTTTTCCCAGGTGTTAATGTCTATTTTAGTTTTCCAACTTTGGACAGTTTCTAAAGTTTTAAATGAATAGAGTTCCTTCTCCTTTTCCCTCTTTCTTCTTCTCCTCCTCCTTCTCCCTCTCCTCCTCCTTTTATCCTTCTCCTCTTTGTTCTCATTTTCCTTCCCCTCTTTCTCCTTCTCCTTCTTCTCCTTCTCCCTCTCTCTTCCTCCATTTCTTCTTCTCCTCCTTCTCCTTTTCCCTCTCTTTCTCCTTTTATCCTTCTCCTTCTTCTCCTTCTCCTTCTCCCTCTTTCTTTTCCTGCTCTTTCTCCCTCTCCTCCTTGGCCTTCTCCTTGGCCTTCTCCCTTCTTCTTTCACCTCTCTTTCTCCTTATCCTTCTACCTCTCTTTGTCCTTCTCCTTGTCTCTTTCTACTCCTTTTCCTTCTCCTTCTCCCTTCTCCTTCTCTGTCCTCCTCCTCCTCTCTCCTCTCTCCTCTTCCTCTTTCTCCTTCTCCTCTCCTCCTTTTCTCCTCCTTTTCTCCCCCCTCCTTCTTTTTCTCTTTCTCTTCCTTGTCCCTCCTCTTTCTCTCTCTCTCTCTCTCTCCTCCTCCTCTTCCTTTTCTCCTTGGCCTTGGCCTTGTCCTTGTCGTGGTCCTCCTTCTCCTGCATTTTCCTCTCTCCCTTCACCTTCCGCTTCCTCTCCTTTTCATCCTCCTCTTCTTCATCCTTCTCGCACATTAAAGAAAAAAATCACTGAACAAATGAAGATATAAAGACAACTTGGAGACAGTAGACAAAGCTCTGGAGTACAAAAAAGAACTTAGTTAAAATATGACCTCATACAATATTTCTAGGGCAAGTCACTTAATATGTTTGCCTCTGTTTCCTCAGCTGTAAAATGGCTATAGTAACACCTACTTTGCAGGGTTATAGTGTGAATCAAATAGAATGATAGCTATAGAATAGTACTTAGCACAGTTCCTAGCACATAGCCACTATGTCATTGCTTATTCTTTTTCCTGTCTTATTTTTTCTTCTTCATTTTCAAATATACTTCTCCCTCCTCTTATCTCAGTGAGCCATCTTTTTTGATAATGAGAGTACAAACAAGTCATTCAGCAAACCAAAATACTGAATCAAAGAAGCCTGAGATTATGTCAAGTTATTCATAAGTATCCACTACTTGCCTGCCTCTGTGCTAAGCACTGGAAATAAAAAAAGGCAAAAAACAATCTTTGTTCTCAAGGAGTTTATAGTCTGATGAGAAACAAAGAACAAGTAATCAAATAGGCCAACAACTTTATACAAACCAGTTATAAGCATGATTAATTAGAGATAATCTGAAGGAAAGCTGGCATTAAGTGGGATGGGAGAGGCTTCTTGCAGAATGTAGAAATATAGCCAAATCTTGAAGGAAGTCAGGGATAGCAATGGAATGTACAAATAATCAGGAGCCAGAGGATCTTAGGACAGGAAAAGCAAAAGATTCAGTCTCAATGATCATTTTGTATGGTGCCAGAAATGAATTGTATGAAGACTGAAAATATAAAAATGGATCAGGTTATGATGTTCTAAAATCCAAAAAGAATGTTTGGATCCTAGAGGCAATAGGGTACCACTGGAATTTATTGACTATGGGCAAGATATGATCACACAGGTGTTTTAGGAAGATAATTTCTATATCAGAATACAGGATGGAAAATCATGGTGAGAAACTATTAAGTCTAATAGTATAAGTCTGAGGCAACATGGGCCTATAAAAGGTAGTGACAGTATCACAAGAGAGAAGTGGGCATCTATGAGAGATATTGGGAAAGTAGAGTAGAAAGCATTTATGATATATTGGATATAGTTTGGAGATGAAAGGGTGAATATGTGCAATGTTTTGCAGTCACAAACCTCTCCATCCTTGCAAAGAAGGAAGATCTAGGTTTTTTTCCATTTCTTTTTAGGGATTGATTTTGTTCTTTGTAATTATACATCTTTGTTTATTTGATTTATTTCCATTTTCTTTTTGAAATCACTTGACAAAGGGGGAGGAGCCAAGATGGCAGTGTGAAGACAGGAATTACCAGAAAATAGTTCCCCCAAAACACCAAAACCTGTCAAATTATGACTCAAAATTTAGAGGGGGCAGAACCCACAGAAAGACTGGGTGATATAAATTCCCAGTCTAAGACAACTTAGAAGATCTGCAGGAAAGGTCTGTTTCACTGGACTGGAAGCTGAAAATAATCATAGCACAGTCACAAAGCAATATAGCCTGGCCTGAGCTAACCAGCTTCGAACTTCCGGGGAACAGCTTGTGGAGCACTTGGGTTCCTGGGGGCACCTGGGTTCTTGGCAGAGGGGGCAGTTTCCAGACCTCTTGGCCCAGGAATCACGGGGGACAACTTGAAATGGTGGTGAGAGAACTCTGCTGCACCAGAGTGAGCACAGAGCACCAGCCTCAGCAAAGCCATTAGAATCTGCAATGGAAATTGGTAGAGCCACCCAGCACTTCCAGACCTCCCACCCCACAGATGGTAAGGGAATAAGGGGAGACTGCAGAGGTCTCTCTGCTCTCCCTGGAGCCAGACTCTGCTGTTTGCCTACACTCACATATCCATGTTGCAGTCTAGGCCCTCATACCATCATAGTGGAGCAGGGACCCTCCTAATAGCTCTAGAGCAGAGGAGAGGGTCTGTGGTCATCTACATACCAAAATAGAGAAGTCAGAGCCTCTTATAAGACCTTAGTCGAACTAAGGTACCAGTGGGGTGTCCAAAATCCTGCAAAATCTTGGAAGTGTGGTAAATCAGTCATAGGCTGAGGATATGAGCAAACAGAAAAGAAGAATATGACCGCAGAAAATTACTTTGGTCCCATGGAAGATCAAAATACATACTCAGAAGATGCCATAGGCAAAGCTTCTGTATCAAAAGCCTGCAAGAGAAATAGAAAATGGACTCAGACAATAGAAAAGCTCAGAAAAGACTTTGAAAAACAATTAAGGGAGGTAGAGGAAAATTTGAGGTAGCAATGACAGTGATGCAGATAGATCATGAGAACCAAGTCAGCAGCTTGGTGAACGAAATACAAAAAAAATACTGGAGAAAACAACATGTCAAAACCCAAGTGAGGCCAAATGGAAAAAGAAATTCTTCAAAAAAAGAAAATGAAGAGAAGAATGCCTTAAAAAGAAGGATTGGCCAGCTGGAAGAGGAGATAAAAAAGGTCTCTGAAGAAAATAACTCCTTCAAATGTAGAATGGAACTAAAGGAAGCTGATGATTTTGTGAGAAATGAAGAACCAAAAATTAGAAGAAAATGTGAAATCTCTCTTTGGAAAAAACAACTGACCTTGAAAACAAATACAGAAAAAATATTGGGCTACCTGAAAGTCATGACCAGGAAAAGAGCTTAGAATTAATTTTTCAAGAAATAATAATACAAAAAATTGTCCTGAGATCCTAGAAGCATAGAATAAAATAGATATTTTTTTTTAGTTTTTGCAAGGCAAATGACGTTGTGGCTTGCCCAAGGCCACACAGCTAGGTAATTATTAAATGTCTGAGACTGTATTTGAACCCAGGTACTCCTGACTCCATGGCTGGTGCTTTATCCGCTATACCACCTAGCCACCCCCAAAATAAAATGGAGATTGAGGGAATTCATTGATCACTTCCTGAAAGAGTTCTCAAAATAAAAACTTCCAGGAATATTATAGCCAAATTCCCACACTCCCAAGTCAAAGAAAAAAATACTAAAAGCTGCCAGAAACAAACAATTCAATTACATGGTTCCGTACTCAGGATTACACAGGATCTGGCAACATATACATTAATGGCTTGTAGGGTTTGCAATATTATATTCTGGAAGGCAAAAGAATTTGGTCTACAATTGTGAATCAACCACCCAGAAAAACCGAATATCTTTTTTCAGGGGAAAAGCTGGATTTTCAATGAAACAGGGGACTTTCAAACTTTTGAACTTTCAAACTATTGAAACTACCAGAGCTGAATAGAAAGTTGCTCTCCAAGTACAGGACTCAGGCGAAGTATAGTAGAGGGGGTGGATGAGAAGGACTAATTATGAGGAACTTAATGATGTTGAACTCTGTATTCCTGCATGGGAAGAAGATACTGATATCTCGTATGAACCTTCTCCTTTATAAGAACAGCTAGTAGGAGAATACATAGACAAGGCACAGAAAGGAGTTGAATATAATGATATAATATGGTATAAAGATAGAGTCAATGGGTGATAAAGGAAAAGTATTGGGAGGAAGAGAAAGGAGAGGAGAAAGGGTCTAAAATAATTTCATATAAAAGAGTCAAGAAAATGCTTTTGTAATGAAATGGAATGGGGGAAGGTGAGGGGGAATGAGTGAACCTGCATTCTCATCAGAAATGGTTCAGAGAGGAAACAGTATACACAATTAATAGGGTATAGAAATCTATCTTACCCTAGAGAAAAATGAGAGGAAAGAAATGGAATAAGAGGGAATGGGGGGAGAAGAGGGGGTAGTAGGTGGTAGAAGAGAGGGAAGATCATTGGAGAGGGTACTCAGATACAGCACACTTCTGAGCCCAGACAGGGTGAAAGCAGAGAGAGAGAACAGAATAAATAAGACTGGGGAAGAATAGAGTGGAGGGAAATACAGCTAGTAATAGCAACTGTGGGAAAAATATTGAAGCAACTTCTCTGGTGAACTTAAGATAAAGAAGGCAACTCATCCCAGAGACTGAGTGGTTGGAATCTGAACAAAAACTGAAGTACACTTTTCTTTTTCTTTCTCTCTCACTATTCTTGAGGTGCCTTTATCCTTTTGGGGGGAGTGGTGTTTATGTTTACTCTCATAACAAATTTATTATAATAATATAAAATAAATAGACCAAATTATCATATTTAAAAAAAAGAAATCACTTGATAGGACACATAATTTTTGAATCTGTTTGCTTTTACTCTAACATTGTTTTTATCTTCTCATGATTCTCTTTATTCTTTACAGTAATCCTTTCTGCAGTCAGTCCAGTAAGATTATAGTACATTAATGTATTGTAATTTCTTCAACTGGTCCTAATAATTCCTTTATTTCCAGGTCTTTGTTACTAAGGGCAAATTAGGCAATATATATGGGATTTTATTTAGCTCTGAATATCACTTTTTTAAACAGAACTTTGGAGAGGACACATCCCAGAGACTTCTGTGATCCATTCTGGCTAATACCTTTGAACTTCTATTCCCCTAGAGAATGTGTACCCCTAAGACAATTTCTATAGATTAATCAAGCTCTAACATTCTGAATAAAAAGTCATGATTCTATAAGAATATGATGTGTCTTTTGTCAGAAAACACTCTATAGTAATATCTTCCCAAAATAATTATTAAGAGCAAACTTTCAGCACCTTGGTCTCAGTCTTTTGTCTCCTTCAAACCCCCATTTCAGCAGATAAACTATCAATGATGAGGAAGAAGTTTAGATACTACATGGTCCTACTCTTATGGAACTCCTTTAGGAAGTTAGTATCTAATACACATAAGAATATCAATAGTATAAAATAATATAAACTTTTTTTGTGTGAACCCAAAATAATATATAAGGTCATGGTGATTAACAGGAGATAAACTTTGAACAAGGAAAATAAGAGAAGACCTCTTAGACTATATAGTTTTAATTTGGAATTTAAAGGATGGGTAAGAATGAGTGAAGTCACTAACATGAGAAAATAATCTATTTCAGAAGGATGAAGAATATTTGGACTGACTGGCATTCAGAGTTTGCATGGGGTTAATATGAGATGAAGTTGAAAATTTCAAACCTAAGACCAGGATAGAAAAAGCACAATCAAAAGGTAAAGATTTAGGAAGAAAGATAATCATAATTTGTAACATTTTGATGTGAGGTAATAGTACAGTATTTGGGAGAGATGTCCTGTAAACAATTTAACAAGTATTTATAGGACTCAACAGAAAAGTCAAGAGTAAAACATACATTTTCAAGATCAAAGAAACAAAATAAATAAATAATGAAAATATACTCTCTTTGAAATTCAGTTAATTTCCATTCTCCAAACTTTAGTTAAGGACCTATCTCCCCTATGAGATCTTTCTGATTCTATCTAATATTAGAATTCTCTCCTTCCTAACATTACTTTGTATTAATTTATTTAATTATGTGAATGATTTGTACTCTGCCCTCCAGGAAAATATAAAGAACTTGAGATAAGGAATGGTTTTTATCTTTTCCTTTGTATTCCCAGCATCTAGCATTATTCTTTGCATATAATAGACATTTTAAAAATAAACATGCCTATGATGATTGGTGCCCAAAAACAAAAGAAAATTTGAAGAAATTGATTACATATGATATTTGCAATTCTAACTTTTTAGATTACAAAAAAACTTAAATTTAAAAAATGAGGTATATGTATTTATATTTGTTTTTAGATTTAATGTTAGGTTCTTTTTGTTCTATAACATATATATTTTGTTCTATAACATACATATATTTTATATTTAATCCAATATTTAGTATATCATAGAAAATATCTAGGCTTTTGTTCTCAGTGTGTACTAATAAATCTGTCTTTTATATTACATTAACCTTAGGAACTGTGGTATTTACTGAAATGCATATTAAGGACCCTAACAGCTCTTCCTTTGAAACATTATATATGTAACTTGTACCTAAGCGATACGCAAAAGTTTCCATCTGGCTTTGAACTACTAAGAAATTAAATATGGGGTGGCTAGGTGGCATAGTGGATAAAGCACCAGCCTTGGAGTCAGGAGTACCTGGGTTCAAATGCAGTCACAGACACTTAATAATTACCCTAGCTGTGTGGCCTTGGGCAAGCCACTTAACCCCGTTTGCCTTGCAAAAAAAAATTAAATATGGTTTGATAAGGACAACATAATCATTTCAGCATTCACAACTTCTAATAATTGCCTAATTGGGAAGGATGTACCTTAACATATTGATTAATTATGCTCGTCAAAGTTATTTCAGAAAATATCATTCCCAAAGTTAATTATTCAGCCAGGATCTCTCTACTTTTCTCTCCATTTTGTCCCCATATTTATTGTTCATTTATTTTTTTTACATTTATCTCTTAAAATTTTGATCTTCTAGTTCTCTCCCTTACTCCAAATCCTTCCCCATGCATAGGGTAGGCAAATAAAATACTATAAATTATGCATGTGAAATCATAGAAAGCATATTTCCATATTAACCACAGTGGATAAAAAAGAAAAACAGGAAAATTGTAATTTCAATTACCCTTGAATTCATTAGTTTTCTCTTTCAATGTAGCTACTATTATTTCATCATGGAATTTGAAATTATCTTAGATCATTGATCATAGCAGTCTTCAAATCTGACAATTATCATTACATCACTGTTATTGTGCATAATGATCTCACAGTCCTTCTTTCACTTTGCATTGGTTCATATTAGTCTAATCATTTTGATCCTTAAATCACTTAATTCACTCATTTCTTATAACATAGCACTACTCATCACAATCATATGCCACAACTTGTTCAGCATTTCCTCAATTTATGAACACCTCTTCAGTTTCTAATTCTTTGAACCACAGAAAGAACTACTATAAATATTTTACATCTATTTCCTTCTCCTTTTTCTTTGATTTCTTTGGAGTAAAGTCCTAGCCTTGAAATTGCTAGGTAAGGGGTATGTACATTTTATAATCCTTTGGGCACAGTTCCAAATTCTTCTTTAGAATGATTTAATCTGCTCATAACTTCACCAATAGTATGCCTATTCCACACATCCCTTCTAGCATTGGTCATTTCTGATAAGCGTTATGTAAATTCTTACCTTAAATTGTTTTAATTTGCATTTCTCTAATCAGTAGTGATTTAGAACATTTTTCCTGAAAAACATAGGTAGCTTTGATTTCTTCTTCTGAAAACTGCTTGTTCATATCCTTTAACTATTATTTAAAGAATGACTCTTCTTTTTTATGAATTTGAGTCAGTTTCTTGTGAATTTAATAAGTGAGACTTTAATCAAAAGTTGCTACAAATTTTATTTTGTTATTACTTCATGTTCTATAGTAGCTTTTAGAAAAATATCCTTTTCCTGATTGTACATTTTATTTATTTCTATTTTGGCTTTTACAAAGATAATGATTGCTGCACCTAGTTTTTTTTTTTTAATTTCTGCAGAAGTATAATAGATTCTGCTCCAGTCCTTTAATTTTGTATGTCTTTCTGTTTCAAGTGTGTCTCTTCTAAATAACATCTTTTCGGATTCCGGTTTCTAATTCATTCATTATTCATTTCTGTTTTATGGGTGAGTTCATCCCATTTATAATCACAATTATTAATGCTGATTATATTCTTTTAAATTTCCTTTATTTAGCCTTCTCTTTTCTTTTATCCTTTCACATTTCAAAAGTCTGTCCTGCTTCTGATTCTTACTTCCTATAATTTGCCTTTCCACTTATCATTACCCCAAATGTATATCTCTCTCCTATTTCACCAATGGCTAAGATTGATTTCTATAAGATATTGTATAGTATAGTCTTCTCTATTTGGACTGATTCTGATGAGAATGAGTTTCAAGTAATGCCCACTGACCTGTATTTTCCTCTAGTATCGTCTTTTATGTGAGAAAAATTTTTCCATTCTAACTTTCCTTTCTCCCCTTTTGGTCTGGTATTTTTTTTCACCCTTTCTTTTTTTTGTTCTCGTTCTTCCTGTTCTTTTCTTTGACAATCAACTTAACATAATTTACATATTCATACACTATGTCTGTGAAAAGTCCTTCTAAAGCCCTAATAATTAGAAAATTCTTAGGAGTTACATGAATTATCTCTTCTTTAGAGGAATGTAAGCAGTTTAATAATATTGATTTCTTTATTACTGAACTTTCATTTTTATTTTGATGCTGTTTTTGAGACTTGCATTTGAAAGTCATATTTTTATTTTGCTCTAGTGTTTCCATTAGAAATGTTGGAAAGTATTTAATTAAATATTTTTTTCTGAAAGATTATACTCAGCTTTTTCAGGATGGGTTATTCTGGATTATAATCATATATCCTTTGTCTTCTGGAATATCATATTAGAAGTCCTTTGCTTTAATAATGTACAAGTTACTATAATATTATTGGAAGTTTTCATTTTAGGGTCTCAGGTTGAAGTCAGTGAATTCTTTTGTTTTCTCTTTTTCCCTTTGGATCTAATATATCAGCTCAGTTTTCCTTTATAGTTTCTTTTTTTTTTTTTTAGCCTTTTAAGGCAATGGGGGTTAAGTGGCTTGCCCAAGTCCACACAGCTAGGTAATTATGAGTTGTCTGAGGCAGGATTTGAACTCAGTTATTCCTGACTCCAGGGCGCCACCTAGATGCACCTATAATTTTCTAAAATATATTTAAACTTTTATTTATCAAAGCTTTCATCTAGTTCAATGATTTTCAAATAATGTCTGTTCAATCTATTGTCCATGGTCAGCTATTTTTTCTGATGAAAGTTTTTTACATTTTCTTCGATTGTCTTCCATATTTTGACTTTGTTTTTATTGTTTTTTTATGTCTCACGAAGTAACTAACTTCCACTTGCCCAATTCTAATTTATAAGGGACTATATCATATTTTTCTTTTTTTCCTAATATCATTCTGTTATTTAATGTTTTTTGAGCTATATTTTTGTATTTCCTTTTCCATTCAGCCTACTTTGCTTTTTAAGGAGTTTTTTTTTTTTCCAGTGAAATTTTTGTGCCTTTTTAACTATTTGGCTAATTTTGTTTCTAAGGTAATTTTTTTCAGTAATTACATGCCTCTTATAATCCTGTTAATTCTCTTTTCATAAATTTTTTTTACTGCTATCATTACTTTTCCCAATTTTTCTCCTGCCAGCCATCTCTCATCCTTTAACTCTTCCAAGTATTCTTGTTATCATTGTTCTTTCAGACTTGTCTTATACCTCTTTTTAGCCTGCTGTCTATATTTGAGTTATGTCTTGGTCTTCCCTGCTACCATAACAGCTTTAAGTTAATTTGCTTCTGCCTTCTTGGAGTGGGGAGGACTTGTCCTAAGCTTAGGCTTTTTTCATGATGTTGTTTTCAGAACTAGTTCTGCAGATCTGTAATTTTGGATCTTTTTAATGTGCTTTGATACAAGGAGAGCTGTGATCACTGCCTTCCTGCTCTGTGCTATTTTCCTTAGCTAGGAAAGATCCTCCTCCCTGCAGTTGCAAGAGCTAGTATTCTTTTTGACCTTGGACCTGTAACCAGCTTCCCTGTTCTCCTACAACTGCAGGATTTTGAACCAGACCAAATCCCTGACTCCTTTGTAACCAACCACAGTTTCTCTTCAAACTGGAACAGTGATCCCAAACTGTATATATTCCAGAGTTTCCAATGTGTCAACCACACCTAATGCCAGCAGAGTTTCTCTGGAATATATTTCTTACCAGCTGTCCAAACCCTTATAATGGTTTCCAAGCAGAGAGCTTGCAAAGCTGCTACTTCTACTTCTGCTTCAGTTATCTCTGAGACTCATTGGTATTGGTCCTGCCTGCCAATGTGCACGCTGGTCTGGGCTCCACTCTGGCACCACAAATGTCCTCTGCCAACCTCTTAGTCTTAGACTGGAAAAAATGTCTTATTGAACTTTTTTTTTAACTCTGTATTTCCAAAATTTTATTGGAAGATTTATTTTAAAGTTGTTTGCAGCAGAATATTGAGTTTAGGTGAATAACTAGGTATCTTGACTCTGTTCCATCTTTCTATTCTCAAAGTCTTCCTCCAGTTCATCTAACTTTTGGAACAAGAAAGTCAGGTGTCACAGGAAAAAAAGTCATAATAGAAAGTTGGAGAACTGAGATCTACCTCTACCTCTGCCTCTAATTCACCTCATGACTTTGAACAAGTCAATAAATAATATCCTAGTGTTTTGTAATGTAATGCAGGCAGCTGTAAAATTCTTTGCTAGTTCTTTCCTTCTAGTGTGCCAAACAGGTATGGAAATAGTGACATAATCTTCCAGGATCTGTGCTAAATGTTTTCACACAACTATTATCTTATTTGATCTTTACAATAAGCTTATGTGATAGCTCCCATTATTAATCCATTTTACAGTAGAGAAAACTGAGTCAAACTGACCTGTCCAGGATCACTCAGCTAGAACATGTCTAAAGCCAGATTTAAATGCCCAAACCTTGAAATCCAGATCCGAATCCAGTGCTCCCCTAGCTTCCTCACTCTTAAAAGTGGGTAAGGTAAGAATAAAATGGTGTATAACTTGAAAAACTAATTCTATCCCTTTATAAACAAGAAGTGAAGAGCAATGGAAACAGTAAATCAATGTGTCAATGGAAATAAGCTTATGATACAGGTATTTATTTACAATGTTTTGGGGAGGGAGGGAGGAGGTTGGAAGTTTCATTTTGGAGAGAACTCTCTATGAGGAAAGCATTAATATAAGTTAAAAGTCTGGTAAACAACCTCAGAAAATAGATATGGGAAAGGAGCTAGACTAACTCTAAACTCTAAAGTCTTAATTTCTGACCCAATAAATTTTCTTTTTTTAATTTTCTATTTGTATTTATAGGACTCTCTAAAATGTAAGGATTAAAGACATAAAAAGGGCATTTGTCCCTCTGATTTACTTTGAGGCTATGCCCAGGTGAAGTGAGTGAGAAAAAACATCCAAATTTGGTTTATATGGAATTCATACAAATTTGAAAATTCCTTTTGTGATACTATAGATGTTCCTGTGTTTCCTGCATATCATATCAAGCAAACACCAGTCTAATTATAATATCAACTGGGAGCAAGTTCAGTTTTTTTCTGTATGTTTACATAATACAGTAGATGGTGACCTAGAGCTCACTCCTCTTGGTTCATGCCACTTACATGGAAGGCTACAGGAAAATAGATACCAATGTTGGCACAGAGAATCAATGAAATATTGGAACCTGCAACTATGTCCTGACAAGACTGACTGAGGAGGGGAAAAGATATCATTTGAATAAGGAACTCAGTATGAAATCACTTACGTTTTCTCTATATGAAAAGGAAGCATAAAATCCTATCAAATCATATAAAGCTCAACTTAGCAATTCTTGACCTTTTCAAGAGTAGTTTAAGAAAATGGCTTTTTCTGAAATGGAGAACCCATAAAAAACTGAATGTAGTGTTAGTAAAGGAAATCAATAATTATACAGAAGACTGTGAAAAATCAGTAAACTATTGGATTTTACCTAAGAAAATTGAATCACATAATTCATATGTCTCAGGAATGATAGGAGCAGCTAAGATTACATAGTGAATAGAATGCAGTCTCTGGAGACAGCAGGTCTTGAGTTCGAATTCAGTCACAGACTTACACTAATTCTATGACTCTTGGCAGACTTAATTCTATTTACCTCAGTCCCTCATATATAAAATGAGCTAGACAAAATGCTAAAGCCTTCCAGTATTTTTGACAAGAAGATCCCAAAGCGGGTCACTGGGAGTCAGACACAATTAAAATGCCTTAACAACAATAGACAAGATAGTGATATGGAAGTTTGAAAATATTCAACATAGTAAAAGGATTTAAATAAGATTATATCAGCACATAATATGATAAATCCACAAATGCCCTACATATTTCATACAACTTTTAGAAACAGTTATTAGCTCAAGTTTACTTTGTTATAGTTTGAGTAATCATTTTTATACAAATATGGCAAAACCTCTGTCAAGTACATCCTCTACCAAAAGACTAGGAACCATAAATCAAACAGGAAAATTTAAGACAGAATAGGAAAGCAAACAATCTCTCAATGATTCTCATGATGGGGAGGGTCAATACTCTTCAGTCAACTCAAACTCCTATGACTTGTGCTTCCCAGAACACAGGTAGAGATTCACATGTGATCTCCCCAGACATTTTTCTCTGCCCCTGAAGTTGTTTGATAAATTGTCATACCTAGCTCAGACTCCATTGAAATGCCACTGCCATCTGCTGGAGCTATCTCCAATTATTTTTTCTCCTATAAAAGGGACTTTTATCAATCTTTTATAAAGTAGGTAGACCTAGATGCTAAATCGATGTTAGCGCAAAAGATAATCTCTGGTCAAGATTTTATTTTCTGCCGGACCATGTTTCTTTTCCCCAACTCACCAAACAGGAATTTCCTTATCTAGGTTGAGATGATTTAATTAAACCTAGCAGCTAGTGCCAGAACTATATATATATATATATATATATATATATATATATATATATATATATATATATATATTACATTAAAGTTTAATCAACCCTCAATACTGCATTTAGTAACACTGAAAGAAAGCAAGACAGACTAGACTACTTTTGCTCTTCATCCTTAGTATTATTATTACCAAGGCCCTTGCACTCTAATATTTTCAAATTAATATCTTAATAAAATATTTTAGAAAGGTATCTGTTCAATGATTAAGGTACTGCTTGAGTGCACACTTGAGTTTTCTATGAGAAAAAAATGAATTTGTTTTCTTATAGATATGACTCCAATGTACCAATTATTATTCTCATTTCATTTATGACTGCTCTTGTATTGATAATATATATATATATATATATATATATATATATATATATATTTACATATATATGAACCATTCCCTGAAGTCTATAATTACAGTCCCTAAAATTTCTGTTTCAGTTATTAACATTTTTATGAAGGCATAACATTTTTAAGGCCATCAGAGCTGATGTTTTCTTTTGTTTTTCACATACAAATAACAGTTTGGCCATGATACTTTTTTTAGGTTTTTTGCAAGGCAGTGGGGTTAAGTGACTTGCCCCAAGGCCACACAGCTAGGTAATTGTTAAGTGTCTGAGGTCAAATCTGAAGTCAGGTCCTCCTGACTCCAGGGCTGGTACTCTATTCACTGAACCACCTAGCTGCCCCTATCATATTTTTGAAATTTAGTTTTGTCTCAAAAAGAAAAAAATATATATGTATATTTATTTACCTCAAAAAATTATTTACCATTTATATTAATTATCTTCAGTATAGACAAGAATATCTATTCTTCTAAATTTGTCTATATAATTTTTGAAAAAGGTTTTATTTTTCATAAATGCCATGTTTTATCTTTTATCAGTGAATTGACAGTAAAATTGATTATAAGACAAACAGTATTGACTACTGAATCAAAAAATGCTATCTTTCTCTGTGTTTGTGTCCCCATCTCTACCTCTTCTTTCTCTCTGTCTCTGTCTATATATTCAATATGTATATGTATAATCTATATCTATATCTATATATATATATATGTTTGTGTTTCAATAGATAGTATCTGTCTTTGACTATATGTGCATCTTTATCTAAATGTAAATATATAGAAATATATATATATATATATAGTATTATAAAATTAAAATGCTCATAACATTGCAGATTGAGTAAATCAAATAGTATCAAATTATTTCACCAGGTGAGATAAAATTCTTTCCCTCTCTAATACTGTATGAGCTAATAAAATTCAATCACTGACTTCCTTCCAGGAAATCTGAGAAACTAAGAAAGAGCATACTATCATGTCTGCTCCAGATCAAAGGATAAGTTCTCTACTTTTCAATAGTTATGAATTATTCTAAAAATTGTGTTTGTTATCAGATAGACATGCAGAGTCTATGCTTCACTATGTTTCACTGGATACTTCTTTTGTCATTTCCCTAAAAGAATAGACAAAAATAAAAACATGGTATAAAAACCTGCATCCATAAAATAAAATCAGATGAAATGAAAAAATAAACTATATAGAATTTTTATTCTTCTTATATCCCTTTCAAACCAAGTTTTATAAAAAAAATAAATACTGAAATTTTTACCTTGGGCATGGTGGTTGTAGTGGTCCAAAATTTTTGAAAGCATATAATAGCATATCTTTAAGATTCATTTTCTTATTTATACAAGGACAGGGAGTAAATGTGGATCCAAAGAATGATTGATATAATGCTAACTAAGCTGTTGTTTTCAAGTATAATCCTTGATGAACAGCAGCCAACAGTATCAAAATTAGATAATACAGAAAATATTAGCTTGTCCCTTCTATAGAGTGGCATGCAAATTCAGGACTTGTTCCTTTTTGTTTGTTTATATTTTTTTTAATATTTCACAGATTCTCAGAATCAAAAGGTAACTCAGAAATCACAGAATCCCACTCATACTTATATAAAAATATCTTCTACAGGTGATAAGTGATCTTCCAATTTTTATTTGAATACCTTGAGGGAAGGGGCTTGCAAGGCAGCCCTTTTCACTTTTGTGTAGTCCTAGTTGTTTAAATGTTTTCTTTATAATATCTGACTATGAAGCTTCCATCAACAGCACTTAGATCTTTCCTTAGAAGTTTAGCAAAACAAATATTATAGCTTTTATACTTGATGAACCTTCAGTTCTTTCAAATATTCCAATGGATCTATGGTAGCATTGATTCAGGAGTTTGCTTTAGCAATGTCTATCACAATCAATCTATGCCAGTCCACCTTTTCTTCATATACTCCATTAAATTCAGGAAGAGGCAAAAGGGATCATAATATTAATAGGACTAAGTAGATATTTAAATAGCACTTGAAATTTGCAAATTCAATTATATTCACTACTTCACTGATGTTTATTCCCCAGCCTTAGTATTCTATCTCTAACAGTGCACTACTTTTAAGTCTGCATAGTCTATTCCTCATGCCTGACATGGTCTTCATCTTCATTTCAACTTCTGGACATCCCTTCTTTAAGGCTTAATTCATGTGCCAATTCCTAAATAAGACCTTTCTGATCTTACCAATTGTTTGTGTTCTCTCACTTTGATGTAATCATTTTAATGCATAAATAATTCTCTTAAAATAATACTCTTAAATATAATAATATAATATTTTATATTAATTATGATGTTAGTTTTGTTATACATAGATATATAAACTATGTAGAGAAGATCAGTCTTGCAGTTATCTTATCATCTAAAAAAGTGACTGAAGACAGGGACTGGGGAATTCTTTGTATTAGGATAAAATGAACAAAACAAGATGAAAACTGGATAAAAGGAATATTTAACTCTTCATTAGAAGCTATTTTCCTCTCATCACCCCACTTCCTCTTTTAAAACAATTATTTGTGAAACTATTTCTCATTAAAGCAATACCTTGCTGTTATAAATATTTAATGTTATAATGAATCATTTTCTTAATAATAGTCCTATAAATTAGGGAGGTTGTATATTATCAATGACATACTTCACATTAGGAAAGTGAAGTTTAGATCATTCAGGGGCTTGTCCCTGACAGACAATATAAAGTATCAGAACTAAGTCAATAACCTATTTTTTATACTTTATAATTCTGTCTTTCTATGTCATGTTGACTCTATTAAATCATATTACGTATTCTCCCACTTAAGAGACTATTTAAGAGGTTTTAGGGAAATACAATATGTATAGAGGAAATCTCCTTGGCAAAAGTTAGATGATATGAATACTTGAGCCAGTTTTCCAACTTCTGTGACCTTTTGCAATTTTTTTTACCTCCTAGGCCTTGGTTTTCTGAACTGTAAAATGAGATTGTGGACTAGATCATTTCTAAGGCTCCTTCAATTCTCCATTTCTGTGGTTTCCATGTCTGAGTGCATATAAAAGGAACAAAAGGGTTTATGAATTCTGAGACTTTGGGACAGTTTTCATCACATTCCACAGTATTGCATGTTAAAAATATCCTGATATTCTGATATAGAAGCATTTCCCAGGGATCAGATGAGCTATTTCAACAACTTGTTTCCTGAAAGGTACTCAATTATAAGTACCCACATAAGAGATCTTAGTCACAGTTCCACCCTATCTGTGACCCATAACATTACAACAGTTTGTATAAAATTAAAGGGACAAAATGATAAACACCTTTCCAATTATATGACAATAAATGAACCATAACTGATAGCACTGTGAAGAGAATTGCCATTGGAGATTTTATTTAGTTCGTAATTTGGTAGGACTCTGTATAGGACACATTTCTTAGACATTTAGCAAGCATGGATTCAAGGACTCACTGCAGCACTGAAGCTTTATATAATTAGAAAATATAATTAAATTGTCTCTGTTATTAGAATTTTTCTATTAGAAAAAAATTTGTGTGGGATTTCTTCCCCACAATCTCTGGAATATTAAATATCACTAAAAGTTTTTGGTGAAAATTTCTCTAAAACTGTGAAAGACTTCATATGCCATCACCATAAAAAGAAATTAAATTTATTTTTCCTTTTACCTCCTACACAAAATTTCATATATATTTCATTTTTTCCTATGAAACTCATTGGCGATCTGAGCACCTAATGTTGTCCTTCTAGTAGATATCATTATCACAGAATAGAATTCCCATGTTTTCCATTTTGTTTAGAGACTTTTGTGATCCATTCAGAGAGAGAGAGAGAGAGAGAGAGAGTAAGAGGCAGAGAGAGAGAACAGAGAGAGAGAGAGAGAGAGAGAGAGAGGAGAGATTGTGGAGATAGACTTAGTAATTCATTGGATATAGAAGATTAAAGGGCCAAGGAGGACTACATGGCTATAAATGTAAATGACTGATAAATTCAATAAAATTAGGGAAGTTTGGAAGAGGTTTTCTTTTCTTTTCTTTTCCTTTTTGGTCAGGGATAATGACTTCTTTGTGGGACATATTTATTTAAGCATAATACTGATGATAATTTCCAATAACTTCTAGCAAATCAAGAGGTAATTTTTTTTCAGAGATAAGGTCATAAAAAGATTTTTTTTATCCTTCTATATTCTAGAATAGTTTGTAAATTAAATTTTCTTTCTCTCTGTCCCTCCATTCCAATACATGAAAAAATTGTTATCATCTTTAATTTATATAATGACAATAGTTATAAAAATATATAAAGAAACCAAAATTTAGTATCCATAAATAATTTGAATTAAAAACAAATATCTTACTTCATCAAAAGGAAAATAGTATAAAAAGTTTTTGTATAGATTGCAAGCACATAACTTCCCTCCTTTGAGAGGTATTTAATTTCCTTCAGGACAAGGAATATATCACATTTTTTTTAGGATTTTGCAAGGCAATTCGGGTTAAGTGGTTTGCCCAAGTTTACACAGCTAGGTAATTATTAAGTGTCTGAGGCTGGATTTGAACTCAGGTATTCCTGGCATTTTATTATTTTTATCTGCAGTACTTGAAACATACAAGGTGCTTAAATACTTTTATTGAATTATGCATTGTATGAATAGGTTTTTTTTCTTACAATAAAAACTTTTTGTTTTTTCTTATCCTTTGATTCTCAAGATAATAGATTTTTAGGATTGGAAAAGATTTTAAAACTATCTTATATAATTCAAGTTTTGAAACCCCTTTACCAATTAACCTATTGGTGAAGCTCTAATTTTTGCTTCAATATTTCCAGTGACATTTTGAGAAAACTAACTATATTTTTATGAAGTTCTTTTTCTTAGAAAGGTTTTTCTTCCTGCCTGACATAAAGTCTAGGTGCTCCTCTTGGAAACATTTGTCATTCCCCTAGTTCTCCTCTCTGAGGTCATATAGAACAGTTCCACTGTTTCCCATATAGCAGACCATTTTAATGTCTTACACAAAGATGCTTAATTAATTCTTGTTGACTTTACTGAATTCTCAAGACCTCTTCCAAGATAAGGTAGGATGGTGTATGGAGAAGAGTACTGGATTTGCTTTCAGAGGACCTGGATATGTTCCTGCCTCTTGTCACTTATGAAGAATGTAACCTTGGGGAAGTAAATTAATTTCAAAAGTCAGTTGTGATAATGTTTCATTAGATAACCAAAAATTCATTCAAGATTTAAGTCTTTGAGGGAAAGATTAATATGATTTTCACATGCTGTGAATTGGAGGCCTTTCATGATTATTTTGGTTCCCTCTAATCTCTTAAGCTATTTCAAGTTTGTGGATATTCTTTCTAAAATGTGGCACAAGGAATTGGATATGATATTCTAGGTATGGTCTCCAGAACAGGGCAGAGTACAGCTAGACTATAGGTGTAAAGAAGAATTTATTTTATTGCACTGGAACCAGTTTATATAATCTCTATAAGAACAGTTAAATTTTCAGTGAGCATTCTGCACCCTGGCAATCAGTAAAGCTACACAGGGCTTGATTTATTGTTTTGATGATTATCTATTCTACACAGAAGAAAATGTTAATAATGAAAATTAAATTTTAAAATGTGTTCTGCTTTTCAGAGAATTGGTTGTTAAAACTTTACTAAATCATTTTTGAAAAAACATGTTAATAACTGAATATATACATATATGATAGGAAAAGAATAAATGAAAGGTAATCTAAGAATTCTCACTGGGTTAATTCTCTTAAAAATGGATTTATGCTAATAGTTCCATGCAATAATTCACTTAAAATGATGGACCTGGAGTATTCAGGAGTATTCAGGTAATCATTTAGCAAACAACTGCCCTCCAATCCCCCCAAAGACAAATATACACAAACAAACCTTAAAACTTGATCTGCATTATTAACATTTTCTTTATCACTTTTTAAAATCTGGGCAGTCAGCAAAAGAATAAATTCCTGATTTGAACAATTTGTTGAGTAACACTGAAAATTTAACTACTGGCTCTCAGGAAGAGTAAAAACTTGCTCCAGCATAGTCCTCAATATTACCATTATACAATTTAGAAGAAGCCATAGGATACCGAAAAGAAAATATCTAATAGACTTAGGTTTCAACTATTAAATGCTATCAGTACCATTAATCATTATTTTAAATGAGAAAACATTTCTGTGAAAACAACTGTACATACAAAGGCAGCATTTTCAATTCTGTTGTATCTATATGTAGTCTATCAAATCAAAAATGCAAATTCCTTAGAAAACAAATGAAATTTTATTATCACCACAATTATATAAAAATTCAATGTCAAAAGAGTTGACAAAAGGTAATATATGATGATTAATAAAAGTAGATTTTAGCATAGATACAGTAATGATGACTAAATACAATAATGAAAATCCAACACACTAAAAATCTAACAGGACTCTTAACTGTGGCATCATCAGTTGCAGTTTAGTTCCATAAATTGCATTGAAAGTAATTCATAAGTAATTCATGCATCAGTCGACAAATTATATTATCTAAATAAGTGAATCCAAATGCCATTCTTGGAACTCTATAAATGTTTCTAAATGCTACAAAATATAACCACATAACAATCCACAATTAGGTTTGTGCTAAAGTAAAATGTACAAGAGTCAGGATTTTTCAAACTTAGTAAATGAGGAAATTCAGTTTTAGTATTATTTTTGCTGCATTATATTGCACAGGAAAAAAAGTATGGAACTATGAATTTTTCAAATAGCATAATTCACTTATATTTGAATTTCTATGCATTTACAAATCTCTGGGTACATCTTACATACCCCTTGAAACTAGGTAATAATGCAATCAGTATTTTAAATTTAATCTAATCACTAAGTTGGAATATACAACTCACTGATAGATACTAGGTTTTTTGGTTTCTGTTGTTGGGTATACATTGTTATTTATATTCTATGATGTTAATATGAATTAATTTCCATGTGTTATTCAAGCTTTGAGAAATAGAGTTGCATAATTATGTTCTAATCAGATGTCTGACTGGCTAGAGTAGATTTCAGAGGTACAAAGACATGAATTCAAATCTTGTTTTTTGATATTTTGGTTGAGTAATCCTGTGTATGTCACTTAATTTTTCAGTGACCCCCCTCCCAATTTAGTTAATCTCTTTGTTCAAATTATCAATTTGTTCCCTTCTTATTTACTCAGAGAGATATTCAAAATTTGAAAAAAAGTAGGTGAACTCCTCAGTGTTAACTATACAGCAAAAATTCTATTCTTGATATTTGTCGGTTATTTTTCTTTTATTCTTTATTTCTTGGGCAATAACTAGAGGAGAAGCATGTTATCTATTATTTCTGTCCCCATACATGTACTTAGGGATCTGAGTATAGAAAGTTTTGGTTCAGTTTCTATAGAATAAGGGCCTTGATTTTTGTTGTAGACATTGAGAAACTTTCACAGCACAGATGGTCATGAATTCATACAAAGAAGATGATTGCCAAATTTTAGCTCTTTAACTCCCTTCATCTATAGTCTAGAACAGTGATAAGTTAGCATTAATTTTGATTTTTTAAAATGAAAATGATTCATAATCTAGGGGGCCTTGCATCTATGGGATAAATTAATAAATGAAAAAAAAAACTTCAGTATTTGTTAGGGGGCAATGTGGGGATACCAACAGAAAAAGGAAGATAGCCTTGTTCAGGATCTTGCATTTTACTGAGGGAAATAAGATATATAGGAGCTTTCAACTGTTAGGCATATGAGAAGGCTCATTGGTACTTAAATTGCAGCAGCAAAGAATATAGCAAGCATCTTCTTTAGTATAATTTTCATGCTTATAATCCTATCTATTTCCGACTTTGAACCAAATGAGTCAGAAGATTAGAATGGTCACTAGCAAACTTAAGAGAGCATATCCCTACTCATCTCTCTTCCTTCTCATTATCCTCCTCATATCCCTACATTCATTTCCAGAAACCTGGGGCAGGTTAGAAGTCTTTCATGAATTTCAGTTTAGTTAAATTCTTTTTTTTTAATTTTTTAATAATTCTCTACCCTTTGAGTAACATCAATGTTCAACTTAAATTTGCTTAGATTAGCAGCAATGTAATACAGATATTTTGAATGCTATTTGTCCCTTGACTATTAATGATATATATATATAGGATTTTATTACTTAACTGTACAATAACATGCCATGCAAATAAGAAGTTCTGGGTTCAAATCTCAAAGAAATCTTTTTCATCTCTTTTTTTACAAGACGTGAGGTGATTTAGAATGCTAACCAGTATTTGTTCCATAGTAGGCAGTTAATGAATGTTGATTAATTGATTGATTAATTAATAGATCTCGAGTACAAAGAACTGGCTTCAAATATCATTTTTCATTACTTCCTAAGTTTCAAAAATCTTTCAAAAACCTGAGTGATGTCCCTGGATATCAGTTCTTCAGCTTTCAAATAAATGGGTTTTTTCCTTCTTCTTCGTTACCTTTTAGGTTATCTAAAATTGTAGCACATTAAAATACTGATTAAAGTGCACTTAAGTAATTGTTTAATTAATAGAATGCACTCAACAAAATACATGAAGGAAAAACATAGTATTAGTTATTTAGAATGATATTTAGCTGCATAAGAGATAAATTTTAATGCCCATATTCATGTATGTCAAAATAAGATTAGTGCAAAGGAAAGATTCACCATTTAAATACTTTTAGACATAATAAATGTCTAAATTTCAGGATATCCAATGTAATACCAATGCTATAACAATGTTTGACTTGCAGTTTATTTAATTTAGTTATAAATAAAATATTGACAAATATCATTTGTAAAAGACAAAAAGAATGATGCATGAGCTGTGGTACAAGAAATACTCTCCATATATGCATTGTTCTAACATTCATATTAATTACCAATTAAGATAAAAATTTGCTTATATGTATAGACAAAAATATTTGTATCATCACTTTTATGGTGGACAAAATCTAGAATAAATATAAGACCATATGCCAAAATGAATTTTAAAAATGGGATATAAATTGTATAGAGATATGATTAAATCACTACAAAACAATTACTATGAAGAATTCATAGAAAGATGGAAAGACTTTTTGCATAGTTTCAGAAGGAAACAAATAGACATTTACCGATTTATCTACCTATCTATCTATACTCTCACACACACATACACACACACTGTAGATAATAATATATACAGCATAATAATACATACAGTTTTGTAAGGATAAAGTGAGATTTTATATACCAAATATTAGCAAATCCTAAAGTATTATATGTTATGATTATATTATTTACCTGGTTTTTCTTACTTTTTCTTTACATCAGTTCATAAAAACTTCCCCATACTTCTTTGAAGTCATCATATTTATTGTTTCTTTTACACAGTAACATTTCATTACAAGAATGCAATATACAATTTGCATAACCAGCTTCCTCATTTTCAAAAAAATATTTTTAAGCACAAAACATAAGACAAATAAAACTATTAATTTTCAAAGATATTCCTGCTTTGACTTATTGTCCCCATTGATACATATATTGAAGATATAAAGTTGTCATCTGCAATTTATGTAAAGCTGACTTTTGAGGGTTAAACTAAGAATATATCTAGGATATATTACATTTTCTCCTCCTACATGGATATATAGTCTTAATTTATCATTACAAAAATTAAGATAGATTATATATATATATATATATATATATATATATGAATATATATTTATAATGGGATCTATTTGTAAGTCAGGAAAAGCCCATTAAAAAAGGAAGTAATAATTATCTGATCAACTTGATCAATGTTGACTGGTGAGATTTACCAGGGACAACTAACTCATCAAAATTTCAGATTACAAAGTTAGCTAGTATAAGATCACATTTAATAATAAATTTCATAACAAAAAAGCATGTAACTCATAAATTGGGTTAACAAATGAACTACACACTATGCACAAAGGGCAAAACAATGTGCATACCCTTTGATCCAGCAATACCACTACTGGATCTATACCCTGAAGAGATGATGAAAAAGGGTAAAATCATCACTTGCACAAAAACATTCATAGCAGCCCTGTTTGTGGTGGCAAAGAATTGGAAATCAAATAAATGTCTTTCAGTTGGGGAATGGCTTAGCAAACTGTGGTATATGTATGTCATGGAACATTATTCTTCTATTAGAAACTAGGAGGGATGGGAATTCAGGGAAGCCTGGAGGGATTTGCATGAACTGAAGTTCAGTGAGATGAGCAGAACCAGAAAAACATTGTACACCCTCAAAGCAGCATGGGGATGATGATCAAACTTGATGGACTTACTTATTCCATCAGTGCAATAACCAAGGACAGTTTTGGGCTATCTGCAATGGAGAGTACCATCTGTATCCAGAGAAAGAAGTGCGGAGTTTGAACAAAGACCAAAGACTGTTACCTTCAATTTAGGGGGAAAAAAAAAAAACATGGAAACAAGGTAAAGACTGGCAGATTGCCTTCTGTGGGGGGTGGGGGAGGGAGGGAAGTAAGAATAGGGGAAAAATTGTAAAATTCAAAATAAATAAAATCTTTATAACTCAAAAAAACTAACTCCACAAGTGTAAGACAGTTTAGGCATGGCTAAAAAATAACTCCTGTGGAAAGATACTTGACATTTTAGTGGACTGAAAATTCCATATGAGCCAGCAATATAAAATGGCAGCTAAGCATAGTGGATTTAGTTTAAAGTAATATATTTTACAAAGCACATTGACAAGCTTGAAAACATTCATATGCGGAAGAAAAGGGTGGTAAAAAGATAATTTAATACAGAAACAAGTCAACTGAGAGAATTAGAAATATGTAAAAGAGAAAGCATGATTAGTCAACAAACTTTTATTAGAATCTTACGATTTATCATAGACATAATCTATGGATGAGGATACATAGAAAAAGAAATTTTAAAAAATAAACAAACATAATTGTTGTTTTCAAGGACTCACTCTATTGAGTGCCTACATGTAAATTATAATATATATATATATATATATAAATTTCATATCTCAAGTCATAATTCCTTTTAAAGGTATCCTAATATAATGAGCACATTTGAAAATGAATTCAATAATCTACACTAATATGGTATTATGATGCTTATACCAACTCTCTAATGAAAGAAGTGCATTATAGCCATACATTCTCCATGTCCAAGATTCTCATTACTATTTATTATTATTATTATTATTATTATTATTATTATTATTATTATTATTACTATTATTCAGATTAGATATCAATTATAGGTTGGATTTGTGGGCAGAGAATGAATGAGGTATTGAGATTGGCAGTGTCAGGAACAATAATTAAAAAGTTAGAAAGAACATGTTTGGAGGGAAAGATAATGAATTCTATTGTGGTCATATTGATTCTAAGATGCCTATAGGACATTCCTTTTGAGA